>NW_019525658.1:4041627-4041708 GCF_002814215.2 Seriola lalandi dorsalis
CCCCCCCCCCCCCCCCCTTGCATCTATCTGTTTAGCTTTGCCCATGACAAATTGTGGAATTAACAGAACAAACAATGACCA
>NW_019525658.1:4041757-4048116 GCF_002814215.2 Seriola lalandi dorsalis
TAAAAAAAAAAAAAAAAAAAAAGCTGTGGCCAAAACCCTATAGGCGACAACACCACGAGAGGTAGACAGATAATGAAGCTGCTGAAACTCTGCTTTGACATCCTGTTCATTCCCCATTACGGAATCGATGCCTATACCTTCGTTCAAACATTTAGGAAATAAACTTCAGTTCTCAGTTGAATGTAAACCAGGGAGCTTGATGCCTCATGAAATCTCCCTTGCAGAGATGCATCAAGAGGCAGTGCTGTTAATCAAGAAAACAACACTCCACTTTTAAACATTTTCTCCCTAGAACCATCAGAGCTCTGTGTTTTTGAACAGGGAATGCGTTTTTAGTCGTCTCAGCATGTTGCATGTGCGCTTTGCTGTACACATCCATTAAAACTGCAGTTTGTTTAGATGGTACCTTAGATGCTTTGTATTGTCTTATCCCCAAGGTTCAACCCACACCAATATGGAGATGATAGTCATCACATTACAGCAGCACAAGAGCAAGCTTCATTCTCCTTTTTATTATATAAGCAGGGGCATAATGGCGGCTACAGAGCATGATATTGACTGATTTTGAATGTCTCAGGGTCATTGCCAGGTTAGACCATAATCTTGCATATTGAAAGCAAATGCACTCAACACAAACAGTTTTTTCTTCATTCAGCTCTACATTTTGAGGTGATTCTAAGTCTTCTACGAAAACGTTACTTCAACTAGAGCGTGGACCATGAATAAATGTAGAAGACAAGAGCTCTATAAAGGTGGCTATTGAGAGAAATAATAATGATTCCAATCCTCACACTAGCTTAAAGGTGGAGAAGTGAAAAATGAACTGTCCCACTCCTCTAGAAATGTATCAAGGTGCATTTGGACAAAGCACTGAAGCCCATAACTGCCCCCATGCAACTGCTCTGTTGCTGTCGTCGAAGACGGTGGTAATGCTCTGGTATGAAAGAATGTTTTATCTGTTTTTTTTTTTTCTTTTTAACAAGACTTGGAGTCGGCAGCCATGTTGGCGGCACTGTGAGGCCGCAGTTAGATAAAGTGGAGCTTTGAGCTAACATGCTGATGTGTAGCAGCAAATGCTTGCCATGCTCACTGTTCATTCAACACCATGGATATCTTCAAATCAATGTCCATGTCATCCATCTAATGGTTGTAGAAATATTTCAGACTGGATCAAAGTGGTTGACTGACAAAGTGACATTGCTGCCCATAGAGCCACACTGCTTTGCATTTGATTGAAAAAGTTTAACTGGCAGGTGATCTAAATGGATGAATATGCTTCATTGAACCTGGCTAAACATCTCCATTTTCCATTAACCCCTAAACAGAAACATGTCAAGACCTAAAACAACCATTTTTGATGCCTAAACCTCACAGTTTGGCAGAGAAAACCCAGCGTTTCTGCCCCATAACCCTTGAGGGATAATTTCTCCACCTGTCTCTAACCAAACACAATTACCTTTATATCTTTGCAATATACTTTATATAGTGCTTGCTAATCAATGCACAAGCTAGTACTTAGTCAAGCAAAAGTAATATCCAGTATACATGGCCATGTGTGCAGTTGGTTGGCCGGTTCTGGTGTTTGCCTGTCAGTTTATTTAACTGCCAGTTGCCATTAAATCAGGACTTCAGCACTGCCACCGGATCATGGTGAAGAGACGGAACAGTTGTACTGGAGATGGCACAGGTGTCCCGCGCTGCCTTGACTAAACAAGAAGTGACTGCAGTCTTATGCTTCGCTGCCTCGACCTCTCCTTGAGCAATATCCAACAGATTGCACACTTGCCACACACACGCACTTACAGCAAGTACACACATTTCTTATAGCATGTACGCACACTAAATCTGTAGTATAGCCAGGGAGCCTCGCAGACAGGAAAAAAAAGTCTTTTGGTGGTTTAAGTTCATAATGTTATCACAGGCAAGAGACCCGAACTCCGTTCCAGTGGAGGACTAAAAAACGCATGACATGCGGTAACTTCAGCATAAGGTAAAATAGGACAGAGTTTATTTATCATTCTGATGAAATATATGTGGTTTCACTGTAGACACTACACAAAGTTATAATTGTTTTACCAAACAAATGCATTAATACACACACTGAGAAAAAAACAGGAAAGAAAAAAACATTAAAAGGTTGAGTAATGACATAGTAGAGTCATTAGTCTAGTCTACAGATCGCCATACTGTGCAAAAAGTGTCCAGCCATGCATGTGAAATCTATTACTCATACTTGCACATAATGAATGTGCAGAATGTGTGTTTGCATATTTGCATTACCACTTGTTCACATCGTTTTCATAGCAGATGGAGATCCCACATCCCACACAGCTTTTGAATTTTATTCCAGGTTGCTCCAAAACATGTACAATACAAACAAATGTATGCACAGTTATTATGAACAAAACAGATTCAAATATTTAGACAAATCTTCTTTGTCTGTCTCTAATCTTTCCAATCATTTGCCTTCTGATGCAGTCGTCACTCTCATTACAGTGACTGAAAATGTTGATATTCTTGGTTGGAATCAGGACCATTGACATCAGTGCTATACGAGCTCTAGTGCTAGTGCCAAATACTGAAGTCAGTGTGCTGACATGTTCACATTGACAATGCCAATATGCTGTTGTTTAGCAGGTGTAAAGCATGCTATTGTTTTCTAATTAGCGCTAGACACAAAGTACGGCTGAGACGGATGGGAACGTCATTAGATATTGTAGGTAGTATATTAAGTGTCAGACTAATTGGAAATTTTGACCTAAAGTATAGGAAAAGCCAGAGAAGTTATTGCAGTTCATCAAGAGGGGAACAGAAATGTCTGTATTTGATGCCATGGAAATCAATTTAACATTGCAATCATGTTGCAGATATTTCACTTTGACCCAGAAATGACAACCTGCTGTTAACGCTAGAGGAGAAAACGGAAGACCACCGAAGTCACTACAGTTCATCCTGTAGAGACAACTGTCTGACGAGGTTCACTCTCCTCCATCTCGCATCTCTCTCTCTCTGGACTCTTTATTCACCATCATCTCATCCACATATTGCATTTTGCTTTTGTTGATAAGAAGGCACATTGTCCTGATGAGATCTGTTTTGTTGTGGGAAAATACAAGAATTTGTGTTCTTGTCGGATTTTGGCAGTTGCCTAGCGACACAGTTGTAATCAGAACCTGCCTATTGCCCAGTGTGTTGTCCCTGTGTTTAATCAGTTCTTCAGTATGTTCTCGGTATGTTGATGGAAACAGCTGTTATGGGCGTCTAGTCTTGTTGGTGTCAGTCATCTCCTCCCAGTTTAACCAGTTTACTGATGTGTCAGAAGAACTCTACTCATCATCTCAGATATGAAGAGACACAGCCATCAAGACAAAGGTCTTTACTGAGATCAGTTCAGACTTAATCGTAATTCCACTGTTCTGCAGCATGTCAACCTGAAGTTAAAAGTTTCCTCTAAGCTCTTCACTTATATCTGTTGTATTTTCTCTCACACAGCTGCTTCCTTGATGCAACATTTTAAGCCACTTTTGCCTGGAAACAATCCAAACTCTGACCTCATCTGTACTGTGTGACATTTAAAAAAAAAAAAAGAGCAGGTACATATCACTTAAATGCACTAACAGATAAATGCAGACAGAGTAAAGCACACAAAGAATAACTATAATGAATAACTATCAAGGCACCTCAGTGTGTGTTAGATATTATATCAAATGTTTCCTGAGAACTGAAGTGTCAATCTTCTGCCGTCCAAATAAAAGAACTGAGGAGAGGATGATGCCTCCTCGTCTCCCTGACTGTATTTTACAGTTCCCCTCAGTGTGGAACCTTGACTCCACACATCTATTTCTCTTCTAAAAGTGCTTCTACATTTAAAATGTCCTCTGAGCCTCTTTGCATAGGGTAAGGGATGAATGTGAATTGTGAAGGAGGTGGGCTATTATTCCCAGCGAAGGGCTGTGATTTAGCAGAAACCCTCACCTCGCAGAAAGCAGAGCCCAGCAGAATGAATGCAGGAGCCCAGAGGTACAGTACGTATGTGAGGGTAATGAACCATTTGAAAGAGGAACCTCCAGGAAGGAGCCAAACAATGAGTGTAGAGAGAAAAGCCATTTGCAGCCAGGGGAAGGTGTGAGAGAGCTGACAATGAGTGTTCCTCCTCGGTTGCACTGACACTGCATACGATCCACAAACCACATGGCACTGTATTTTTCATTTCTCCTGGGTAAAGTTTGAATAATCAGAGTAGTTTTAATATTATATTCCACATTCACTGACTTTCACCATTGACCTTTTGAGGATGAGGAGCTAGAAAGAATGTTTAAGACGGGAAGATTAACAAGTTAAAATCTCAAACTGGATCAGAAAAATGGGTGAGAAAAGGCAAATTTTTCCAAAATCTGACAATAACACATGACTTGCACAATTGTGCACCCCACTCACAGTGAGAGGTAACTGTCTGGAAAGTGTTTAGACTGTGCTGTTTATGTCTAGCAGCCTGGGTGGCCTGTGATGTTTTCCGTTGAAGGACTCCAAAAGGAGAGAGGAAAAAGATCTACCGTCTGTATTCAGCTTCTCCTGTGTTGCGCAACACAAAGGTTCCCGTTGAATCTTAAGACCAATGTATGTGTTGTAGAGGACACTCCATTCTTGCCTTGCAGCTCAAAATGCTGGATTTCCTCTGACATGCCGGGAAGTTTAATTTGTTGCTTTAAATGATTGCTTATCAATGCTAGATTATCTTCAAACTGATTTTATTTTAGACGCTGCCTGGACCCCATCATCAAGGTGAAGAGTGACTTAAACAATGGAAAACCAATTTGTATGGATATGTCAGCTTTCTATGGTTCATAAAAACGCAGAGCATGCAATCATCACAGCTGTATGTTTTGCTGAGTTGGTGTAACTGATCAGAATATCCTCCGAGTCCCTGAAAAGGGTCATCCACAGTGTGAACCTGCTGTTCACAATTATGTTACACTGTGAACACTGAGATAAGGACGAGCAGGGAACTGTTTCACCTCGTGAAAAGACAAAGAGAAGTCGACAGATTAACACAAATGTGTCAATCACACTCACAGAGAATACTTTTGTATTCTTATCCTAAATATCTCCTTTTTCTTTCCGTGAGGCTTGTTTGCATCATTGTTCTAAGACAGACTCTACTGTACGTTGCTGTGCGGACTTGATGCCATCTGTACGCGAGTTGAGACTCCAGCATTTAAAACAGCAAAAAAATTTGCTGTGGAGTCAATTTTTTTTAATTAATTCATTTCACAAGGGCAAAGTCAATCTGTGCAAATATTTTGTGTGGATTTCAGCAAACTTTGACACCTGAATGGAACCATAACAAACCGTCTTGACAGCGCTGACCTTTGAGAGTCCAAAACAGACGCTGTTGTGTCCTATAAGCCGCACTGCACCATCCACTTTTATTTAACCGTCTGATGCTATATTAACTGCTCCACAAATGACGAATGAACAGAGGTAACGCGAAATGAGACTACAGTCAGTGGTATATATATATATATTGTACGTCTGCTGGATGTGTAAATTAGCAAATGTTTGCTCCGCATCTTGTCTCTGCTGCTGCCAAGTGCCAATTACTGCAGCTTTAAGTGTGCGTTTGTGAGGATAATCATTAGCATAACTGATGCCCTCAAATTATATCCTCTATTAAGCCATCTGCTCTGTTCCATGTGCAGCCAAGTCTCATTCACAGTTGTGTCACTCGAGGAAAAATTCATACGATAGGTAACCTATCTGGACATGTCAGAGGGATATTGCGCAACCCGAGATTATGAAGACATCAGAAAATATTATACAGTTGTAAACAGTGTGTCACTAGAGGAATATTACAGTTTATTGCAACTTTAGTTAATTTTCCACGTTAAGTGATGGTTGACATTTCTGAGTGAGGCTGCATTGCAAATTTATTTGGAAGAGAAATGAAGGCAAACGATAGAAATTATGACTCAATCATAGACTGTAGCTGACGCAGCCTCTGTGACGTCACCCACAGGTTTCTGAAGAGCAGTTTTGAAACTCAGAGTGAGCTGTTCCACTGTAGCCATCTTGGCAGTGCCCGAATCCACACCTAACTCCCAGCTAATCAAAAAATGGGCAAAGAGGTGGTGTGTGTGTGTGTGTGTGTGTGGAACCGAGATTTGGTACATGCTGGTTTGTGGCAAGCGTACACTCACCCAACTGTCACTCAAAGATGCCACACCCTCAATTACACAGAGCTTTAAGCCTTAATAAAATTTAAAGAGGTGAGTTATATAAAAAATCACCTCTGTACAGTTGTCACGAAGGAGGAAATTAGCCTTAGTGACCAAAACCTTTTTTTTTTTTTTTTTTTACCA
>NW_019525658.1:4048170-4076005 GCF_002814215.2 Seriola lalandi dorsalis
GTGCTGACTCACAGCTTAGTGGAAGCTACTCGGGCAAAACTGTTGGCTTGTTTACTTGTTTTATTCACCCTGTTTAAGCGATGTCACTGCGTTACAAGATCTCAACGATTACGTTGGTGTGTACAATGTTTTCATAACTGATCATATTAAATCTGAGTTGTAATAGATTATAGTTTTATATGGATTGAATTAAAGAAGAAGTTAGATGCTAAAATATTGTATGAAATAAAATGGTCAACGAGGTGTGACAAGCATAGAGATGGACAGGAAGTGAGCTGACACTGAAAATTGGTGAATGCTACAGGTTCTCTGAAATCACTCATATAGGTCACTGAAGAACTGTTGTTTGTGTGTGGGATTTTAAAATGTGTAAAGCCACTTTAACTGTATGTAAACACATGTTAATTTGGATTGTCTCCCCGTTGCCTTGTGACACACTTTCCAGTAGAATCCAGTCAGGGTTTATTCTCTGTCCCTGTTGGTGCTGCCTGCTGTTTAATGTGAAGGTCACTTTATTGTGTGTGTGTGTGTGTGTGTGTGTGTGTGTGTGTGTGAGTGAGTGAGTGAGTGAGTGAGAGAGAGTGTGTGAGTGGGGCTGAAGCAGCAGCAGCAGTAACCACTGTGTCAGCCCAGCTTAGCACTCCCCTGTATGCTCCGCTTGGCAGCAATAGACTGCATTGTCCACAGCTATGTTGGGAGCTAGTCCTTTTTTATCCTCTTTTTTTTTAGCAGGGATACCCTTGCACTTGGCTGTCCTATTTCTTCTCTGTGTGCCTTAGGGGAGATGCACATGAGTAGTGAGTGTTCCCTGACCTCCAGATTTAGCCCAGGCATTATACGGTGTTAAGTCAGGCCAGGATCAGGCCAATCCAGTCCAGGCTAGCCACAGCCCAAAGCTATTACCTCAAGGAGTGGTGCAGCTTGTTGACTGCACAGAGGAGAAAGTGTTGCATCCTAGACGGAGAAGCCCGCGCGTGTTGGCGCTGTGGCATGTGTGATACGGTGACAAAAAGAAAACAACGGTCCAGTGCAGTAAGACATCACACAGCCCGTCTATATTACGCCACAAATACAGGCAGGCAAGGACACACTGCTTCACTTAAACCAAGATGAAAATGTGCAGCGCAGCGCTGACAGCAAAGAGAATTTACTGCTTGCAAATCAAAAAGATTATTTTATTATGCCTCACATGAATGGGAATGAGGCAGACCCCTTCCCTTCCTCTCTCTCCCCCTCTCCTCAAAATGCGATGTCTCTCTCTCTCTCTCTCTCTCTCTGTCTCTCTTCTCTCTCTTCTCTCTCTCTCTCTCTCTCTCACTTTGTCTGTCCCTCTCTCTCTCTGTCTCCCTGCCTCCATCAGTTACATATTCAGAGAAGTGCAGCACAGCAGTATATTCTGCCAATGCAGAGGTCCAATTATTTCTCACTGTTGGGCTGAGATTACACACACACACACACACACACAAAAAAAAAAATGAAGCCCACCATACATGACGGCTGCAGTATGGCAGAGGTTGGATGTGTTGTACTTCAGATGACTCATGGGTGTTCTGGATCCCACCCTCCACCCCCACACACACACACATACTCCCCACCCCGCCAAAAAAGAAAGAAAAAAAAACAACAACTTGAAACTATGTTGCTGAGCTTATCAGAAATTCCTCTACATCCCAAAATTTAGATAATCATTTCACATTGGAATTATTCTGCGCCGTGTATCCGACAGACCCTACAACAAAGATAAAGCTCCTGTTTGGCGGGAAAGTCTGTACATTACACTGCGATTGTCAATCTGGCAACATACACCTAGCTACTGCTTCATTAATTACATTTCCCTGCAATTAGCTCCTCGTTTATCCAGTTTTAATTAACCATGAAATTATGGATCCTTCCTATTTGGAGGTGGCGTCTCATCTCCTGGTGTATTTTGGTCTCTTCCTGAATATATATTTGCTCATTATGACTATGAAATCCTGCAAATAAGATGGAACAGAGGCTCTGCTGCTGCTGCTGCTACTGCTGCTGTTACCCCAGGAACTGAGGGAAGGGTGTGTGTGTGTGTGTGTGTGTGTGCGTGTGCGTGTGTGTGTGTGCGTGCGTGCGTGCGTGTGTGTGTGCGTGCGTGTGTGTGTATACATGTGTGTGGTAAGAGTTGGTGAAGGACAAGGCCAAGGGCAGTAGGAGGGGCTGCTGTGTGTGTGTCAGAATGACTCAGTGTGCAGCAGTGTTCCTCTGTTATCACACACTGTGGGAGGAAGAGCTGTGTCTCTGTCTTCTCCTCATCCACACACACACACACACACACACACACACACACACACTGGTGATCTCCACCAGATTACAGCTCACTACAAATAGCTTTTCGGTAAAGGGTTGAGTTTGAAATTGCAGCGTGGGAACCCCCCGCTGTTGAAACGTATCAATGGCTTCGTTTGAATTTTCTCAAGTTTTTTG
Organism: Seriola lalandi dorsalis; assembly: GCF_002814215.2. Lineage (NCBI taxonomy): Eukaryota > Metazoa > Chordata > Actinopteri > Carangiformes > Carangidae > Seriola > Seriola lalandi. The sequence continues at coordinate 4,050,625 of NW_019525658.1, forward strand.
AATTCCTCAGGTGTAATCATATTGTTTGATGTGGCTTAATATGCATTTATACACACTTGAAGCATATCAAGAGTTATCAATCTCAGTGGAAATCAGTCCCACCTGCACAGAAACCTTCACACTGACACATGTTTGGTTCTACTTTTAGACCTGTTACATCTCTGTTAGGGGATATTTCATGAAAGGAAAGATGAAAATAAAACACATCATTATTGACACTGACCTTGTGATGTAGGGGTGAATACATACTCTCCCTGCAGAGACCAGTGTCCTCACAATGTCAGACTCTTGTGTGTAACAGTGATGATTGTGTCAGAGCGGACACTCTGGGCAGTCATAAATCACTCTTTGATCACACTCACAGCTGCCCATAAGGAAAATGTGTGTGATGAGGGTCTTCAGTGAGAGAAGACTAAAACTTATTTGAACAGATTCATGTTCATTTGGCTGAATGTCATCTCCATAATAAAGGATCATTCAACTGAATTGCACAAGGGATCAATTGAGTATAGGGTCTTTTAAAATAGTCTGATTGCAGGGCTATGATAATTGAAAAATATGTTCATATTGTTATGGTGCATGTGTACGATTATGCAATATGTGGTGGACACTGCACGATAATTTCACAAAGTCAAATTCCTTATTTTATTTTACATATTTTATGCATTCAGATGTACTTACAGTGCTCTATATATTTTTGCATGTAAAACCTTGGTAAGTTATTTCCTGTTTTTTTTTTTGTTATTTTATCAAACCTGAAAAAGTGGTGCTATTTTACACTGTCAAACCACAACACTCAGAAAATCACAACACGTCGTCATAGTTTCTTTGCAGCTTTGAGTGTATTAAAACAGTTGCTCTCTTAGTAGTAATTGTTCTCCTCGATGAAAGTCAGTGCAGTTCTGCTCCGAGTCTTTTTAGTCAGTGTAATTCCCGAGAGGGATTCTGAGACACTTGATAAATATTTACCTAAATCTTAGGTGTGCTTGGATTTATTCTGTGAGCATGTGGTGCGATAAACAAGCATGTTATGATTGATCATAAGTCAGTAGATACAGCGTTGTGGACATCACATATTTACTGTTTTCGGTTATTGGAAGTGCCCTGCCTCAGGTTCTGACTTTGGCCTCGTAACCAAGTAGACTCCAGTGAAGGTTGACCGGGTCTGTCATCTTCTGGTTCAGGATCGGACTCTTGCACAATCTGATAAGGCAGAACCGAAGCTGCCACAACCGTTTGTTTATTGCCATAGTCGCTGGCAAGCTGACCAATCAGAGCCCAGTGTGCTCTGATTGGTCAGCTCCAGAGGAAAGATGGGGGCCTTAAAGAGAGTGTGAATAGAGTACAGTATGAAATGTACAGAAGAATAAAAATGTCTTTTCAGAACATGAATGTGTGTAAATCTATTTTAGTCAACACCAAGAATTAAAAGATAAACACTAAAAATGGCCATAATAGGTCCTCTTTATGTTACATAAATGAATATCGACATTGCATTAGGCTGAATTCAAAAAAAAAATTTAATTTCCTACTATAAATTTGAAACAATTGCAATCATAGATTACAAGCTAGGTTTCTGATCCGTCCAGAAATTCTTAAATGAATTATGAAATAATACCGTATACAAGCTGTTCCACTGCAAATATCTGAATTGCCAAGTACTTTGTGACAAATGGATAACTGGACAATATGGGCTATACAACTCATAAACAAACCCTCAAACTGCTGATTGATTACATTTTGTGATTGTCCAGTGAGCCCAGTCCTGGCAGCAGCTCTGTGCACCGCCAATGACACTCACAGACAGGCCTCCCGATGGCCAATCCCACTATGACAGATGGTCAGCTGTCTGTGTGTGTATGTATGTGTGTGTGTGTGTGTGTGTGAGAGAGTGAGAGAGAGAGAGGGGGGGGGGGGGGGGGGGCGAGAGAGAGAGTCAGCGAATGAGCACCTTATACTGTACCAGTGTTCAGTACTGTTCTTGTGACTTCACTGAGTGCAGCAGGAGTGATTAGATCTCTTTCTGTAGAAGATACAATGAGCCAGTTTGACTTTGACACTACCAGAGCAACACATGACCCAAGTGCATCTTTTCCTCCAAAACTTCTTTAACATCGTCTGCTCTCTGCTTATTGCAGAGCTGGGTGATTGCTTACTGAGATTCAAAACCTCACACATTAGTTTCCTCCTGGGAGAAGCTTTTGCATCTGAGATGAACTGTTTTCTGTCATCATCAAAAACTGGAACACTGTTAACATGGAGTTCAACACAGAAGGGCAAAGGGTGATTTCACCCACATGTGTAATCTGGTTTACAGTTTTCATCATTAAACCATTATTTACCTTAATTACTATCCTCATTAGTGTAAGTGTTATGTAAAATATATCCTGATCATGTCGACTTATCAAGCTGAATGTTTAAATGGGGTCCAGGTGAAAAGTGACATCACCCTCCAGTAGTATTGCTGGGTACCTAATTGTGCGGAACACAGCGGTCGTTTGTCTGATGAAGAACAGTGAATTCAAAATGTCACCTGTGTTAATGGAGTTTCAGACTGATGAGACTGAACAAAAAATGTTTGCATTGCATGTGACTGTATACAAATGTGAACAAACATTTTGCACCACTGGAGTGTAATTAAGAGTCATGTCACATACTGTTCAGTGTGCGATGGTGGCCAGTCAATCAACATGGCTTTGATCCAGTTTATCAAAGCATAAACAATGCTGTTGGGTTTGTTCCAATTTTCTGTGATTAATCTTAAATCTTAGCAATTTCAGGCTTTTCTGCATGGTTCCATTGTTGGTGGCTTTGCTATCTATCACAACAGTGGCCTTGTCATGTTGTCTCTTGCTGCAATGTAGAAAGTTGTCGGATTGGTTGGAGTTTGGACTCGTCTTGGCCAGTTAGATTTTGTGAAATATGCTTATTTTCTTTCTTTATGAGAATTAAAGGAGAAGATTTAGGCAAACCTTCAAGCCTAGATGCTAAATATAAAGCAGCTGATTGGCCCATTCTAGCATAACACTGGAAACAAGGGGGCCAGAGATTAAAATTATCTGCCAACCAGCACCTCTAAAAGTCCCTAAGTTATATGTATGGGAATCTTATCATCATGAGTTAATCATCTCTACAAAGTCACTCCACCCAGCACATAACCCCCTTCTTGATTTTAGTCTTTAGTTTTCTCACAGGTTAAACGAACAAGATGTATTCACTAGAAACTGCAATTTTCTTTGGAAATTGCAGTGGTAATTCTGCTTCTGCCCAAACTGAAGCCACACTGAGTTGCTGGTTCAAATTTAGAAGAAGAAGTAGTATTAAGAGATGGGAAAATTTCAAGCTGTGTAAGCAGTGAGAAAAGTCTGAAGGTGTGTCATCTATAAATCATTTGAAGTAGCCTACACACAGAGAGACTGAAATATATTGCTTCATGCATAGCCTAAGCCAAACATTGCTTTATGAATGGCCTGAAATTTGCATGACACTTGAAGTGAGTTGTCAAAAAGCTGAATCAAGCTGTGAAAATCATTATTTTTTGTGAAAATTGAAATACATTTTTTACAGAAAATTAAGAATATGTAGGAAGAGCCTAAATGACAAAGAGTTTCAGACTGTTTCTGTCTTAGTAACTTCCCTCACAGCTAAACTATTTAAACTATTTTCCCATTTCAGGAACAGCTGGAGCTAAACTACAATGATAAATGAATGACTTGTGCTATGAGCTGTTGGTGTGCTGCTGCCAGGTTGTTGTACCTTTGTGTGTCTTTGTGTATGTGTCTGTTTATCTGTGTGTTTATGAGCGTGTGCAAGTCTAATCAACTGATCTGAATCAGTTGTGTGTGGCCAGCTGCAGTTAATGGTTGCCATAGTGATGGTAACTGCTTAGTTACACCTGGTTATAACAGGAATCATGGTGAGACACACCTCTCAAACTCTGGCTTTGCAATCAAAGACTGTAACCACTATTGCCTAAAGTTCACTATTTTCTGAGAGAGGAGACTCTGCCCTACACACTGATATAAAAATCTTTCAGAAATGTGGCATTTACAGCAAATTAAAAATGGCCTGCCTCCTGTTGGTCTCCTGATTTTCTGCTCTGTTTACATTGGAGTGGATGGGGCATTTGGAAGGTACTAATGCTACTTTGAAGCTCACAGTTCAAATTCTGTGAGTCAACAAACAAGATGCATTCATTTGTGAGCTTTAGAGGTGCTATATGGCATATTTTGTTACCTTTGAATAGAACCATGGCAACGTTTTACCCCTTTTTCTACACTTAATGCAAAGCTAAGCTAACCAATTCTAGACTGTAGCTTCATATTTAGCACACAGTGATGTTGAACTGTTTGTGGTTGATGTTATATTTTTGATGAAACCAAGCAAACAACAGTGATAAACAAAGAAGCTAAACAAAAAATTTAATTAAAAAGATTTTAAATTTCAAGTACAAATAAAGTTTGAAATGGACTTCTCCCCCAACAAAAGAGTAAACAGCTACTGAAATAACTACACAGACAACAGCAATGTCTGTTACCATATGTTTGTAACACTAAGAGACGGTCAGCTGAAAGGTGCAATTATTGACAAACGAGGAACACCAGGTGAATGATGAGCCGTCCAATCCATTCGTCCATTTGTGCCTTCCTCTGGATAGAAGTGAAAATGCTCTCTGTATAAACCACAGACTAATGCATTGACTACAAGAGTCCTTCTGCTGGTAAATTGAAAGTGATCGAGTGGTGCTGAGAGTAATTGAATACTGTTGAAATCAGCTATTGGTTCGTCAGAGCAGAATAAAAAGCAAATGGTGTTTAAAAGGCTCTAAAATGAAGTCAGTGTAAACAGGCAGCTGTTGTACCCGGCTCACATCCAGCATTCTTAATGAGTACAAGCAGGGAAACATTGGCTTAAATCACGAGTTTGCATTCGTAATTAGTTTGGCTACTTTCCAAATTCTTTTTGACCATAAATATAGATACAAGAATGTGCTGTTGTCTCTGAAGGATAGATTTTTTACAGTCCTTTTTCAGAGGCTTCACAACTCAATGCAATTGAATTGTTAAAACACTCACACTGAATCCATATCAATTTGTGTTTGCTATGGTATTACCAGACAATTCTCTTTCTCTAGGCAGCATGGAAATTTGCATCAAAGGTCCTGCCAAGCTATTCTGTATTTGTTGAGACATTTGACTGAAAAACAAAACTGTGAACCTCATAGTGGCACATGATGAAAAGTCAACTGATCAACAAAGTAGGACACACGCTCTGGGGACCATGAAGATCTAGGCTGTTGCTAGCTTATGAGTCAAAGGCAAGTGTCATAGTTTATGATATTGGCAGCTCTTTCTGACAGAACCTGTCAGTATGCTAACTGTTGCTATGAAAATGCTACGTTTTCGGCGTCCCTGGTGTTTGAGGGGGGAGCTCAGTGTTCTAAGCGCTGAAATAATTGTTCCCCCATCCTGCACGAATAAGTGCATACATATGCGCGTGCATGAAAGTGCCGTACACTTAATGATCCCAGATTGCATATGTTGTGTGTTACTGCAATTATCTGCGCATGGTAAAAGACATGGAACATGCACTGTTTAAAAAACACTATTTGAGACTTTGAACCTACTCAACATAATGCTAGCAACAGTAGCATTGTAGCTAAGGTGGCAGAGTTTAGTACAGAGCATAGACTGTAAATAAAGATGGATGTAGCCTCCGCAACATCACTCGGTTTTGAAACTCGGAGTGGGATGGGCCGCCGTCGCCACTTCGGTGCATGCTGGCTTGTGGCAAGCAGATGCTCACCCACCTGTCACTCAAAGCAGCACACCCTCAATTATGTAGAACTTTAAGCCTTAATAAAATTTGAACTACTGAGTTATATAAAAATTCGCCCCCGTACAGTTGTCATGAAGGAGGATATTAGCTATAGAGACTAACGTTGTTTTTTGTACCAGGCTGTGAACATGTTTATTTCTGCTGTAAAGTTGGGCATTTTATCATGGGAGTCTATGGGGATTGACTCGCGGGTCATTCTTAGAAGTGCAGTCTTTGGTACTTCTGTGTTGGCTTCATTTTTCAGCCTTGGAGGTTGCTGCTTGGTACAGAGCTACAGTGAGTTCCTGAGTGGTAAATACTGCACTAGGCAAGATGGAACATGCATGGCAAGACCTTTGTTTTTCAGTGTTAATATGAAAATGCCTTTAGAAGCAATGCTACTGTTTTGCATTGTTCTTTGTTCAAGAGACAAACCATTTTTGTTCTGGAACAGCATCTAAACTGTATCCAGCTCCTGTTGGGAGGTCGATTCAAAACAGAAACAGCCACATGTTCGTCTCTGAGCAGACCCTCATGTTCATTCATCTTTATGTAGCCAAGACATACAGCATTTGTTCTGAGCACCAGCTGTTTTTTGTTTTTTTAATTGTTCCCAATGAGGAGACAATGCGGCCGCCTAGAGAGAAAGCTTTCCAGAGCACTCCTAATATTGGCATGGTCTTCCACACTCAGTGTTATGTTTGTCCTGCACTATATAATGGCTCTCTCTGCCATGGATCCACTCCTGTACAATATTATGTTCAAACCTGTGAGTTTCAGCAGTTTTACATCAACTATTGTACACGACTGGAATTAATTAATATAGGAAGCTGTTTTTGTACCAGTCGACACAAATATGTAACCATAAAAAAACCAAACAAACTTGGAACCAAAAACTAATGCTGGAGAATCCACTGGAGAACACCAATGTATCGGCCGGTGTCGATGAAAAACATAAATGTACAAATAAAAAAATAACGATAATTAAAAAAAACATGTCAAAACAAATAATTGATCTCTTCTCTGAAATTATGAATTTTAATTTCAGTTTGTCTTGAATAATATTGAACATGAAAAACTAGCTGTCAGTCAGAGACAGATCTAAACACATTGGTGTCAATAACTTACAAAACGCCAAATTAGCAGAAACATGATAAAAAGTTGTAGCTGTTGTGTTAGAATATGAATATCATGAAGGTGAATGGGCTCATTATCTCGGTTCATCTCAAGCTGAGACAACTCAGCTGAAAAGACACGCACGCATATTTCTACACACTGTTCACTTCCTGTATCTGATGGAGTGCGTCAGGCAGAGGAACAGACAGTTGAATGAAGTCATGGAATTCGCTTTCCTCTCCTCTTCCTCCACTCTGAGTATCAAGCCTTTCCTTGACCCTCTCCTCTCCTCCCTCTCACTTTTCAGTAAAAAAAAAAAAAAAACCCAGCAGCATCCATCTCTCAGTGCTTGGCGGGTTTCTCTGTGTCCTCTGCCTTCTCTGAGGATAATGGCTTTTGGTGCAGCTTGCGCAGATGGAGGCTCAGGGAGCGGTCCACCATCAGCTCCACTATCACCCCTTAAAACAGACTCGACTCCATTTGCATCCTGCCAGGATTAAAACACTTTCAGCGAGGAATGTGGCACCCCTCCCCTCATCTGAATTAGAAGTGGTAGAGATTAGTGATGTGTTCAATGTGCAGCTGTCTTCTAGTACAAGACGCTGCTTTCTTTGTAATACATGTGACTTGTTTGATGGAATCCTGTTTTTAAAGCTCCCACAGATAAATGAATTTTGAAGTATCATTGATAAGATGTTATTGTGTTTCTTTTAGGGCAGCGACGAGGGCGACGTGGACAAGAATAAGTGCTGCACGCTGTGTAACATGTCCTTCACCTCAGCAGTGGTGGCACAGTCGCACTACCAGGGTAAAATCCACGCCAAGAGACTAAAGCTGCTACTGGGAGAGCAGCCCGCCATCACAACCAAAGGTATAGCCCCTGTTTAAAATGCATTGTGGGTATAAATGATGGAGGAGCTACATGTTTCCAAAGGGGATTTATTATTGAAAGGAAAATATAACTAAGGAATGAGATGCATGACGCCATATGTGTTGACAATGTTTGGAGGTGTTGTTATGTATGTGTGAAGTGGAATAGAACTAAATGATTTTAATTAATCATGGAGCACTTAGTTTGGACTGTGGTTTTTCTCCCTACATCTTTCCCACTGTTCTTTCTGAGTTGGAGTCCTAACAAATAGCATGGCCAGTGCCTGATATATTATTGTGTAACGGGGCAGTGTCTTGATTCAGTGCTCTGAAACATCACATACACCCAGAGGTGCCCTGAGGGTCAGAATATACAGCAGGAGTCCAAAGGCCAAATCTATACAGCAGCATGGCCAAGGACCGGAGGAACAAATTACATTTACACTATTGCTGTAATTGGACACAAGAATCCTCTGTGTACATTTGTTTACTGTTTTGAGTCTGCCCTTATTTTCATTCCATCAGATATAAATCAGTCCTATACTTTATTGAAGCTGATAAAAATGGAATAGATTTCATTCTGTTAGCATGAGTTGCTACCTCTCTTTAAAATCCATACTTCATTCATATGAATGCTTTGTTTGTTTCCTCAACGGCTGTTTATACAGCTCTTACTCGGTCTGTATGTTTTGCTTTGTTGAGTTGTTGTGCATTTGGTTCATGTTCAGGTGTGAGGACCTCAGTATTCCTGCTTGCAAGTCTGGTGTTATGTTTGGTTCTCCAAGATGGAGGGACAAAATTAAGCGATTTGAGAGACACAAATAATGAACTTGAACTTGATCCAACACATTAAGTGGCCTAATTTGAAAGTGTGAATTACTAAACTTGGGGAATGAATCAAGTATTTTGCACAAATAAATTAGTAACTTCAAGGGGATGATGTGTAATTTCAAGGCATAAATTACAAATGTAAGGGAATAGTTTATGATAGGCTGCACAATTAATTGAAACATTACCGACATAGCAATATTGCTAAGTGCAGTATCCAAATCACAGGAGCTACAATTTATGGTTAAAGGTAAAATGTGTCACAACACACCATAAGTTGAAGCATTGTGATCTGACAGAGAAGGCCTGGCCTACAAATCATATTACCCAGACATTAGGGAACATGTTTGTTTGGTACAAGTCCCAACAAAAATCACACCATCCTCATTTTTCTATTTCTTTCAGTGAAAATAAAATGGAAAATGATCAGTCCAACTCAAATCATAACTCAACGCAATCACAGTATCTACCAAAAATAATCACAATATGATTTCTTTTTCTTTTTTTTTTCTTTTTTCTTTTGCATATCATTCAGCCATATTTATATTATATAAGCAAAATAACATTATAGTCAGCTTGTAGTGACTAGGAAGATGAGGTTACCTTATATTTTATTTTTTGGTTGTAGTGGGGATCAAAACATGATGGCATGAGCTGACCACATTTCTTAGCATAAATGAAAACATTGTTGACTTAGTCCAAAGTTTTTACCTGTCTGATTAACAGTAGTATTACCAGAGCAGATCTGGTCATGCACTGTATGTTAGTTTTACAGTGATGGTTCAGCGATTTCAATCAAGTCCCCAGTCACCTTTATGTCTGAGTATTCCACAGCTTCTGTCCTGTGGGAGTAATCTGCCCCTCTGTCCCACAGTTTCACTATAAGTATGTGACTCACTCACTTGGCTTGTTAGATCTGATGGGAATGTTTATGGAATGGAACATGAGTAATTTATGGAAGTAATAAAGTATTGCATATAAGCATATTCATTTAAATAACCACATTCAGCTACTACAGTACTCTGATACCATCTGGACATGGTCCTGGTCCCCACATTAAAACCATAAATCCCCAAACCTCATTTGATAAAAACTAATGTCGTTTTGAGAGGAAACAGAACAACAAACAAGGCATAAACAGACATTTACACATCACTTCCATTAAGATTATCATTTCAGATGGTCAGTTGCCAACTTGTGCCTCCAGCATTTCTTTTGTACTCAGTTTTGAGGCATGAGGGCTGCAGGCTACTTTCTCCTACTGTCCACTCCAGCAAACTAACAACGAAACAGAATCCACTATAATTAAACATATTTTGCCAGTGTCATCTGCTGTGGGGTTTGCTATTCTTTCTTTGTTTATTTTTTTGTCTGTTCCAGTAAGTTAAATCTGAGGGATCACACAAGGTTTAACAACACATTAAACATGCTATACAAATTAGTTTGACTTCTCTGGTAGGCTATCTCTGCTTTTCACTGTAAAATACTGAACATTTTCTTATCTGTAGAAAGAATTACAATGAATCTGAGAGGGTTCACTCTTTGGTTACTGCAATTCAGATATAAATGGTTGAACGTAGACATTTTGTCATTTAAAATTATGTAAGGAGTCAATATCAAGATTGTTGTTTATGTATACAGTATCAGCTGGGCTACAGTGTATTTCATGGTCCATGGTCATATTTTTGGTTTATTAGTGAAATTCTTCAAAACGGAATCGTCATGAAGTTCGGTAGAGGCGTGCGCGGTCCCCAGAGAATGAATCGCAGGGACTTCTGTGATCACCTGATTTCTTTCCTTTAGCACCACCAGTGGGTCAGGTTTCACTTCTCCTGTGAAATATCTAAACATCATCCCTGACGTATTAGCACAAAAGGTTGCACAGACATTCATGGTTCCCAGACAGCGTAACCCACTGACTGACTGTGATACATTGGTCTAACCTCTAGCACCAATGACAGTTGTTCATTGTTTTTATTGTGAATAAGCAAACCATGCTAACACGCTCAACTAACACGGTGGACACGGTACATTAAACCTGGTAAACTTCAGCATTGTGAGCATTTTGCATACTGATGTTAGCATGTAGCTCAAAGCAGTGAAGCCTCAAAAAAGCGGCTAGCGTGGCTGTAAACCCGTCTAGCATGTGATTATTTTTGGGGCTAGGTTACAACTTCCTAACAGCAGCCAAACAAGCTGGTGTGGTTGTCTGTTTTTTTTTTTTTTTTTTCCATGGTTCTCTGTGTGTGTCTGTGTGCATGTTATTTAGATTTAATCACCAACTTTTCTTTGCCTTGGGGTGATTGAAGTCTTGCTGTTGTTATCCGCTGACAGCCGCTCACCTTGAATCTATTTACAAATGGGCTGTTGTGAGAATAATGAGTGAAGGTCACAGGGGGAAACAGTGAATGAGAAAACACAGCGAACATAGTATTTTCAGATTGTTCTACAGGAGTGTGGCTGTGAATAGATCAGCCTTGAGCTTTGTTTGTTTACTCTGGCTTTGGCTTGTTGGCGCACCAGTTGACCGAGTCATTTATATGCAATTCACAGCTTTGCGTTTTACTTTGAGCTCTTAGATATCCCTCACCACTACTTTTCCTTTAATTTGTTTGAAGTTTTCTGTTGACTGATAAGGCGGAGCATATTTATAGTGGTATTATCTGAAGTCTCCCATTGTTGGACCGTCCTGATTTCATCCTGTATTAGAACTGCCTCGGCCACTGCAGCCTTTTTTCCCTCTGAAGTGGAAGGATTGAATCAGTAGATTGCTACACAAACCTCTTGTCTTTGAGTTAATGTTTGTCGGATCAGTCCTTGAACCCTCTGGCTGAAAAAAAGAATAGAATAATTCCTTTACTGCAGCAGTAGAATAGAACAAGAATAGCTTTTAAGCATAGAAAGTAGGACAGAAGAGGTAAAATCTACAGAGCTACTTCAGGCCAAATACAGAGGCTGTACAACACTTACACTGATAAAGTCAAAGGGAAATTAAATATTCTTTCTGTTGTGCACCTGATACGAAGGAAATGAAAATAAGATCTTAAATTGTGATTTGAATGAGTCTGAAATCTTGTGCAGCTCTGTTCTCTTGGTCACTTCAATCAGCTGCACAACTGTCACGACCAAACGTTCATCAAGTGCTGCAGCACCGCCCTGCTGCTGCTGCTGCTTCCTGTGCTGCATTTACACATTTACAGCCCAGCATCCACCTGTGGGCTCTGCTCTTTTTCATTCCAGGGGTTCTATATCGATCTTTCTCTGCTCTTGCTTTGGCTTGTTGAAATATTTATGTTCTTAGGGCGTGATCGAAACAGAGCCTGAAGTTTTTTTCATGGTACAGTGGTCCTGTTCAATTCATGGCTGATCTAAGGGCAAGCTCATTTTCACATTTTTCCAAAAGATATCTGTCTTTTTTTTCACGTTTTTCTGTTAGGAGATTTGGTTTGTTTATCATTTATCTTTAATGCTATATCTTTTCAGGAACGTTTTGGGCTCTTTATTAGTCAGTTCTTTGTTTTTGGGCATTACTCAACTCCGAAGCTTAAAAAAATAAAACTGATACTAATATTTTTACTGTACAGCTGGCTGAAGTCACTTCAGTGTTGTCATCTCTCCTCCTGACCAAACGGATTCATTTCAGCTGTTTTCAGACGTTTTAAAGGTCTCATATTGTAAAAAGTGAGATTTCCATGTCTTTTTATGCCTCCGCACCGGCGACAGCCAGAGCCTACCCCACAGCATATTGTTTACAGATCGTCTGTCCTTTTGTACGGATGTATAAAATGCCTTGATGGAACTTCTTCAAATTTGGCACGAACGTTCACTAGGACTCAAGGATGAACTGATAATATTTTGGCGGTCAAATGTCAAGCTCACAGTCACCTCACAAAAGATAGTTTTGGCCTTGTGAGTCTAGGTGCTATAGGCTATAAATACTGTGAAAGTATCAAAGCACTCAGTCCACAGAGAAATGGACACAGCCTGTATTCAGACACTGAGCCTTAAAACAAGCCATCAGGACTTCTGTAATTTTATGATGTCACAACTGTGCAACCGCCCTCAGCCATGTCCACATGTCTGTTCAGCTCATTTCAGCGCTGACTGGACATCGCACTTTGCATTTAACAGTGGGTTTTACCAAGTTAAAGTAGTAGGCTACAATCCATTCTCTGTGTTTGGCCTAGTCAGCTGATCAGAAAAGAGGCTCAGAGACCGACACAGAATAGTCCTGTTCTTACTAGAGCTCCAGAGATGTTAAACTATATTTATATCTTCTTATGGATATTGAAACTTCATATGAAACAAATGGAAAAGTGTAAAATGTAGGACCTTTAATGCCAAGATAAAATCTCAGACAATCCTAAACTGTAGCTGCATATGTAAATCTCTTTTTAACTCTCCAATGCATTTCTTTCTTACTGATTGAAACAAAAGGTTGTACAGACATTCATGATTCCCAGACAGTGTCCTCTAACTTTAATGATCCATTGGCATAACCTCCAGCACCACTGATGGTATCATGCTAACACGCTAATTGAAGATGGTGAACATGATTTTTACATGACAAACATCACCTGATGTTCATTGTTAGTTTCCTTTTTCTCTTTAAAAAGGAAAATAACGATTAACACTAGTGGGTTACTGGGGGACCAGTGAGAACACTGAGTTTTGTGTTAACCTGAAGTGAACAGTGAGTGCGATGATTTCTGGACGTTCTGTGCAATAAAACGTCTAAAAAGAGCCTCAAACATCAACCGCAATTATAACAAAACTATGATATGATATGAGCACGAAGGGCGGCGACTGGTATAACGTTTGAGTGAAGTTTCTACATAAATGTATGAATGACTATGAAGAAGTTTAAGAGAAGTTGAAAATGAAAGGCAGGCAGGATGTTCAATGAATAAATAAATCTTTATAAAGCTTATAGCCAGATCCAGCAGAGAATCATCTAGAAGCAACCAGGACCAATGTTCTCCACACAAGCCAATATTTCCATATATGTAATTATTTGTCAATAAACCAAATAGTGATGTACTTTGGCTGCAACTTTAGAAAACTTTGACACTATTAGATTGTGTTTGTACTTTGCTGATTGCGGTCTCATGATGCAGCACCCAGACAGCGCCCTTTGCTGTTTGCTCTCTCTGCCACATGTCCGTGACAGACACAGTCATTAAGCATGCCATCTGTGGCCAACGGCTCAGAACAGAGGCAGCTCCATCCCGGCTAAAAGAGGGGGTGACACAGCCATCAATCGCACTGTCATCCAGAAAGCTGCTGGGACAAAGAGGAACCTCCTCCCCACCTGAAAGAAACAGAATGACAGAAAAGCATTGGATTGCAGCTGCTAATGTTCAGCTTTTCACCTATTATCTTTGTACAAGAAAAAGTATAATTAAGTGCATCTCATGGATTAGTGTAGAAATGCCTGAAGCTGCATTTAAACACTAAACCTCTCCTTTAATATTCATAGATATGAAGTACAAATGTCAGATCCATCTATCTAACTGCTGGCTTTGGACTGCAGCGTGTTTTATCCTCTGAAACAGTAATTTAAAGCGCCTCTATTGTACAGATCTGTTACAGATAGAAAATGTCAGGAAGATAAATCCAGGGCACCAGGAGACCCGGGATATTGATTTCTACATAAGTAACGTCAGCCGACTGGCCGAGTTCCTCTGTTGATCTTCCTGCCTCTTGGGACTCATGTTGTTCCAGCCGGTATACAGTTGCAAAAACTCTAGCTTCCCAAGCATCTTTTTTTTTTGTGTTTTGTTTTGTTTTTTTTCCTCACTCACCCCAAACACCAAAGATCTGTGAAGGTACACGGTTCTGTTCAAAAAAAGCCTCTAGAGACACTGATGAGAATATACAGCACCTCTGTTGTCACAGGAGAGCCGCATAAACTTTACCTGATGCTTTTTTTTTTCTCTTTGAACAGATGGTGTGCATCTTCCCTTTGGGTCCATAACCCCCATTCAGAACCCATGATAAACATTGCAAAAATGCATAATCACAGTGTAGAGAAGCTCTGCACAAGCAACCTGATAGTTGAAATTCATGTTTAATGCTTTTCCCACAGGGCCAGTATTACACATAGCCTATATAAGCTAAAACATGACCCCTCTTTGCCCTGCTCAGGCCCAGATGTGTATGTGTGAATATTTTCAATGACCCATATAGCACATGCTCATCTGCGTGCATTTAACTGCTCATGTTGCAATGTGTTGCAATTCCAATTCAGTTTCTATTTTAGAGCTCAGGCAGGCTGAATGAATGTTAATTTGTCATTAGTATTTTACATAATCACAGCCACATGTATTTTCATATTCCTCCACATGGTTTCTTTAAGCACTATTTCCACATTCTGGCCCGTTTCCAGGTGTCTGGGCTGTAAGCACAATAGCTGCCATGAATGTCACTTCCTTTAGCATCTGCAGCTTAATGTGGGGATATACAGGATTTTCTCTGCACTGATTTACTGGGAGGTGATTTGAGGAAATCTGGAGCATTATGGTTAATATGGCCATTCCTTTTTGTTCCTTCACATTTAGCTGGGACTGTTATCTGACTATAGATGTCTTAACCAACAGTTAAAGTGCATGTATCGTAGCAGTAACATTTAAAGGGCCCTGTATTTTCAGATTCCCCTTTGGGTTTCCTACTATTTCTCAAACTATCTGAGAGGCTGCCGCAGCATTCAGACCATTTTACATTTTCATGTATTTACAGTTTAGAGATCCTTGGTGGGGGGGGGGGGACCCAGCACGGAAGTCAGTGCTGCTATAACATTATCAGTGACATGAATAGCCGTAAGTGTGAACTTAAACTTACAGCTGGGAGCAACAAAACAAAAAACTTTGATAGACCAATGAAGATGTCACTGACCCAGGGCTCAGATACAGTAGTGAGCTAGTCATAACACTGGATGCGTTATGGAAATGGTTTGTGAAATGCTGTTTTAGCCATGCTAGCTAAATTGTCTCAACAAATGTTCTCCATGGGAAAAACTGTATTTGTCCTTGATGATTCTCACATTAACCTTAACACTAACTTTTCCTTTAGCGCCAGCATCGGGTCATAATTTGACTTTGTCCAGCACTTAATGTATTCCTGTCCAGTATTTGTGAAAAAGACATTCACATCAGCCTCAGCTGTACTACTAGTACTAGCTAATTTTTGCATGCCAACATGCTACACTAAGATGGTGAACATTATACCTGTTAAGAATCATCATGCTAGATTTATCATTATGAACATGTTATTATTTAGCTCATACCACCACTGTGGCTAAGTTCAATCCACAGAGACATTAGTGTAGCTCGTGACATTCACTACCAATAATCAGAGGTGATCTGTAAAATTGTTTTTTAAGGTGTCCCTGTCGTGAAGCACAAACTATAGGAGGAGGGAATGTAAATTCATACAAATAGCTGCTGGATGTGTGGGAAAGGCAAGTGTAAAATCTGCAGCACTGTTTTGTTGGGGTGACAGACTAGCCAGGCCGAAACAGACAGAGAGAGAAACAAACGAAAAGATGCATCATAAAGTTATTTGCCAGCGCAATCCACTCAGCACCACAACACAAGACACACAGCAGGCGATGCAACAAGCTCTCAATATCTCCTGACTCATATGTTTCAAAGCAGCTTCAGTCCAATGTGATCTGACTGAAGCAGCCATAATACTTATTACCCCAGCCTGTTGTATTGTTTATTTGTTTACAAAAATAATCTTGTCAAAGGAATTTTACCAAAAATCTCCCACTCTGATTTTTCTCATTCAGTCACAGTGACCTTTTGTTGAGCTGACAACATCCAGCCATTTAATTATCTCACATGGAACTTTGTTCTTGAGGCCTGCGGCTTCAAAAGTGTCTTCTCTTCAACCAATAGAGCTGCACAGTGTCTTTACAGACATGAGTCACACATGATAAAGCAGCCAAGCATCAGATCTTATCTGCAGTCTGAGTAGATGCGACGTTACTCTGTGCCCCTGATGGTAATTTGTGATAGGCTTTGTAAATAAGTCTAAAGTCGTCTAGTCGAGTTTAAACTGCTGTCTATTGTCCTTTAGACCAGTGGTTCTCAAAGCGGGGTCCACGGACCCCCCACGGGATCTTGAGGGGGTTCCCAGCAAAAAGGGAATAATTTATTTTCACTATAATTCCATTCATACGTAACACAATGACAGAATGTATTTTACTATTTTGGTCATGGGTTTCAAACACTCCGGTGAGGGGTCTTTGATGTGATAAAAATTTGAGAACCATTGCTTTAGACAAATAGTCAGCAGTGCGGGTTGAGCTTTGTAAGACCTCAGCCTGGCAGATCGTAGTAAATCTCCAGGATGGAGATCATGCTCAGCACAGCTCCCACAGATTCTTCCGAGACAAAGTGAAAATATGAGAAAACGTTTCATTTCCTGAGCGTACAGAACAGGTTTGTAGGCAGGGGGTTAGGGGTTGGGGGTTGGGGGGGTTGAAAGTCCAAAAGGGAGCAGCATTGTAGGAAGAGATAAGTGCATGGATTCAGAGCACTTTGATCTCCCTTTCTCACAGATGCTGAATCTCCTCAGATTTATAACTCTGTTCACACTAAATACGTCTACCTTGTACTGCTTCTCTCTGCATACAAATGCCATGTAAGGAGGGGAAAGGGTTTTTAAACGCAACTTAGCGCTTGAAACTAGTGCAGGCAAAATGATGTGTGTTACTTGAGCTGAGAATTTAAATGTTGCATTAGTGTGGCACATGAAAACTGTATTTCTTTCAGCCCTTGAGGAGATGAAAGGAAAGATTTTGCTTTGTTACTGTAGATTTGATTGTTAATGGATTTTCAGTTTTCTGCTATTAACTAGGCTGGAGAGTGATGAGCAAAATCTTCACTCACGCAGACTCCTAGAGCATAAAACAGAGCAAATAAAAGAGCTGAATAAATAAATTACCACAAGCTTTAAACTGACAGCTGACAAACCCACACACTATCTACACAGAGCAGCATAAAGTCCAAGCAATCTGACGGTGTTTACTGCTGCATCAAAACCTCACAACTCCTGTTGGTTTCAACTCCGCACCCAAGCAAACGCTGTTCTGTAGTTTTTAAAATACATTTGCATGAAAAAGAAAAAGAAAATAAGGCTGATTATGTAAAGCTGCCTTTTGAAATGTAAGCTTTTCATCAAACAAAAGTGGTACGCATCTCCCTTGAGACAAATACTAAATGATGGAAATATGACTAATTACTGCTATAGAGGAGGTTTACTGAGGATCTACTATTGGAATATCCGAATCATTTCAAATTTCAACCAATACTGTGAAGACAGGAGCATTTTGCAGTAGAGACATACTGACACATACTGTACTTGGTACAATACAACCTTCAGATTTAAACAGCTCGGCAGCTACAGAGGTGTCAGTCAGATGACCCACAGATAATTCTTCTTGTGACTGAAATCCAAACATCTACAGGAATTTACAGCAGCGGCAGTGGTAGAATCAGGCTAGCCGGGTGATCCAGTCCATCACAAATGATTGTAGTAGTATAAAGCACTTGAAACTAACTTTATAATGTCCAATCTTTTGGTCCAATACTACAAAATCCATACCTTTATCAATAAATAATTAAACTCACAATTAACCCCAGCGAGGAAAAACAACCTTTGCTGCCTATGATTTACCCACAGGTGAAATAAGAGAAAAGAAAAGTCAAACCAAAAAAAAAAAAAAAAGGAAAGAATTAGAATGATTTCCAAAAAGCAATTTGCACCTCCCCTGTAGTGCAGAAACACAATTGCCCCTAAATCATGGTGCCATTTCAGCAGATTAAAACCTAAGTGGAAAGGGAGGGATTTAACTCCACTGACTTCCTTTACTGCCACAAGGTTGACATTTTTGGTTTTGAGTGAAATATGTCAACAACTATTCATTTGCTTACCATCAAATTTGGAGCAGACATTCATGGTGCCCAGAAGATGAATCTTCCATCACTGGTGATCCCATTATACTTCATCATTTCCTCTAGTGCCACCAGCAGGTTCATATGTGTAATTTTTAATAACATATCTCCACAATCAATGAATGGATTCCTATGAAATTTGGTGCTGAAATGGTCTTTGTGATCTTTGTGGTGTTCAACTGACGTTTCATTAAGCTCCATCATCAGGTCAAAAGTTCAATTTGTCTCATACTTGGGTTTGTTTATCTGATAGTTTGGTTTTCTGAACAATGAGACTTACAAACTTCCCAGGTAGCTGGTGAGCCTGTAGACTTTAAGTCTTGTTTTGTTGATGTGATTTATTATTCATATTTTATCCTTCAGCTATTGTGCAGCCGTAAAAGTATCCTGGCTTTTGTGTATTCTGCCTTTGCCAGCTCTGACATCTGCCTATTTGATTTCAGTGACTGGGTGATACCCAAGTGTTGTCTATGTGTGAAGTTACATTTCAAGCAGTTTCACATGAACACACAGGTGAGAAAAGATATCTACTTCTACCAGCTTCCACCCAAAGCTGGAAAATATCCACATTGATCAAAGCCTTTATATGAATTGAGCATTAAAGCTTCTACTGCAGTATTGTACTAACACTCAGCTAGATCTGTAGAAGTGTAGAAAATGCTGCATTGTACGCCTGTGTGCTGGATTGCTTCAGTCTCTGCTCCTTTTCACAATCTGAACCAACAGGCAGAGCCCGTCACCCTCACATTTGGTCAGACAGCAGAGAGCCTATCTGGCCGATAAACTGCTGCAGCGTGTGCACGTATGGGTGTCCTCTGACTAACCAGCTACAAGGCTGCCATTATGAAATGTGGCATGTGCACTGTCTTATTGACTTGATGATGATAAATCAAGAGGCATCAGGTCGGGATGATTCATTCGCTGTTATACTGATAATTCTCCCCAAAAATCTTCCTCTCAGACATCAATGTCAAAATTTTTTTTTAAAGCTGCAATCCTCCCAGAGTGGTTTTAAGTGTGTTGTTCATTCTGAGCACAGCGTGTCCAAAGCTCATGAATTCATCTCTGTGAAGCAGAATAAGGCACCGTTTTATTTCGCCGGTGCTTAAAACTGTAATATAGAGAAGCAATGGCCTTTTCTCCAAGTTTACCACACCGCACATGGAACCGACTCCATCTGCCTCATGGCGATGAGCTCCACCTTCTGAACTGAGCTGAAGCCTCAATCAAAGCACAGAGGGGTGTTAAACAGTACGGCTCTAATGATGCACTTAATGGGAGGAAATGGTTTCATTCCTTTATGTGCCTTCTGGGTTATCAATGAAACTGGAGAGCCATCATGTAATAACAGCCTGCTATGAATGAGGAGTGTGCCACCTTGTATTGAACATAAAGACTTTAGGTGAAACCAGTGGGCTGCTAAACAAACGGCCAGGACACTGTGCTGTAAAAGCCGTGAGAATCAGATGGTGATTACACTTTGCTGGAGGAGGATACTGAACAGAGGATGTACTGATGATGATAAATGATCTTTGCTCTTGTAATCATGCCCCTTTAATTCCTGAGGATTTGCAGAAAATTATTTGCCAGTGTTTCTCTTTGTTTCTCATTTCCTCTCAACTTGCGCATGTCTTTCACACAAGAGATTTGACCAATAAATCCTCTAATAATCTAAAATATTTTATTCACAGCTCTTTTTAAAAGTCCATATTTTATACTTTTTCTGTGTTTTATTTGTATTGTTGATTCATAAGAATATATATTTGTGGATTTATAAACCAAAAAACATCTCAATGTGGTTTTACATCCCCTCTCTCAGGCTTCTCTCTTGAGCTCTATTGACAACAAGTCGGTGAGGCTCAGAGCCTCTCTTCTGATTGGCTGTTTTCTGAGTGATTGAATGAAAATACAGCAGATTTCAGGAAAACACTCAGAGCAACCAAATCCTGGAAAGTTGGATGGTGGGTCTAGGTGGGTGGGGCTTGGGGCATGGCTGAGGGCGGTGACTGCTTTGTTGTGACATCACAAAGTTCCAGAAGTCCTGACGGCTGGTTTAAAGGCTCAGTTTCTGAATACAAGCTGTGTGCATTTCTCTGTGGACTGAGGCTTTGATACTTTCACAGTTTTAATATAGAACCTAGACCTGCTTTATAATCAAAAATAAAGTAAATCTACCTTTATACAATATGGGACCTTTAGTATATGCTAAACTAAACCTAAGAGCGACCTGCTGTGGTTGAGGTGGACAGTGGGCATAGCATGAGTGTGGGATTTTGACTCTGGAGATTGAGGTTTGAGTTTTGCATCTCACATGTGGTTATGTTTAGGCTTCTACTTTTTGGTTAAAGCTGCACTAATCAATATTTTGATATTAACAATGGATTAAATGACTCTGTATATGTAAACTGGGTCACTTGGTGGGACAAACCCTCAGAGAATATAACCACTGGACTCTGCAGTTCCCCTCAGTTCAGAGCAAAGTTTTAGTGTCTTTAACTCACTGTTTTGGTTTTCAAGCACACAACTTTACTGCTTTGGTTCAGTCTCACTGCTCTCAACCCAGCAACAGGCAGCAGAACACCTCTAAAGACAGACACAGTTATCAACCAGTTAAAGAGCCAGATATTTCCCTCAGGAGTTAGTGTAAACAGAAAAAGAGCTACAAAGAGAGTACATATTGAACCAGAAACACAGGGACTTAGACTACTTTAGTTTGAAAATGAAAAGAATCTGTGTGTGTGGAGTTAGAAAGAAGTGAGGTTGCCAGACCTCTGTAGCTGCTCCACATCTCTGCTTGAGGCTAGAGGCTCGAGGTTACATTAGCCAGTAATAGCATCACACATTCTGTCTCAACTGTGTGTTGTCGAGTTGCATTGCAGGTAATGGGGGCGCCAGGTTTTGACGAGGCAGAAGAAAGTGCAGGATAAAAAAGAAAATATCTCTGGTTCTGCTGCATCAGTTTTCAAGCTTTTTTAAACTGTCTATCATGAGTTCCACAGTATTTCAGGAGTGTGATGCTAAATCAGTGGAGCACTCTTTAATAGGTGATCGTTTTGCCTAAATTTCAATAATTATTTCAGTCTTATGTGAAAGTTGTTGTTAAATGACTTGTCATTGTTGCATAGCTTCATGTAAAGACTCTGTGCTTGTTTGGATTCACTCATGTGATTTTTACCTGAGCCACCACCTTTTTAGGTAATCCTGCTGACAAATACACAAATAAACAGACAAACCAAACCAAACATGAAAACAAAACCAACCTGGCAGAGGTAACAAAAACTCGAAATTAAGTTTGGAGGACAGAAAATGAAAAGTGTGAATTAATGTTGTTGTCCTGGAATCAATACGTGCCTTTTCTTCCCTTTTGTTCTCTGACTTATTTGTCATCTCCATAAAGAGTAAATATTTCACCGTCTTTGAGTTTCCCACAGCTTCCTAATTCTCCCTTTCACATCCTGTCATCCCTGTCTCTGCACTTCCTGGTAATTGCCTGAATGTTATTGTTGAAACCAGGAGCTGTGCTTTCAGGTTATGTCTCATATGCCAGATGTGTCTAAAATTATACTATTAGTTCTCTGTATATTCAAAGCTACTGATAAGCAGAGAGCAAGTGGGTCTCCTACTGTATGTGAGGCTCTGGTCATGAAATGGCTAGCTTGAGTCCTTACATTCAGTTGCTGAATCGAATGGCACATGCACACCCCTCCCTCTGTCAGCTACTTTCCTTTGAGCAAGGCATTAAATCCAGAATAGCTCCAGGGCTACTGTTCTGTAGCTGACCTCTGACCTCCTTGCCAAGGCGACTACAGTGATATAATTATGTCTGACAGTTTACATTGGCCTATTACTTGAAGAGGTCACCCTATAACCACAAAGTCACAGATTCAAATCCTACATAATAGCCCATTGCCGTGGATGAGAGTATCAGCCAAGTGCTGAAAGTGAAGATGTAATGCAAATGTAAACTGTGCTGTGCCTATTGCTCAGCTCTGATGCACTGAAGAACAGAGAACTCTAACCTGAGAGCAAAATGCTGACAGCTCAGGTTTTTATACATTCTCTCCCTCCGCTATGTTTTTCACTGGAGTTGCCATTTTGAAATGTTGACTGGTGTAATGGAACGTAATGGGACAAAACTAAATGTTGACTTAGGGTGGGCCGAGCACTGGAGTGTTAAAACTGATTAAGTTGATAGTGCTGTTTTGTGTCGGGGAACGCTCAGTGCAACGCGGCACTCGTTTGGGGTTAATGCTGTCATCCATGCATGAAGGCACAAGTGGGCAGCCACGAGAAGAGCAGGCTCTTTATTCCGTTTGCCAACTAGAATTTAGGTTTTACTCTTCAGGCATTTAATGGAGATAACAGCTTGTTATTCAGTGGGCTGCGCTAGCGGGGCAACAGTCATTGTTACATTGCTGCTGATCAGTGCTCATTAAAGCCCTTATATTGATCTCTGTCTGCTGGCTACAAATCTCCTCCTTAAAAAGCCCACTTGTGTTTCTGGTGGTGTTGACAAGCCTGCAGTCTTGGTACATTTTTAAATAACTTACTTTAAAAAAAAGAATATATATATATTTTAAAGCATTTTGCAGTAAATCTATTTTGTTCTTAAGCAGTGTTTTTTCCCAGGTAGAGAA
The DNA here is from genome assembly GCF_002814215.2 of Seriola lalandi dorsalis. Lineage (NCBI taxonomy): Eukaryota > Metazoa > Chordata > Actinopteri > Carangiformes > Carangidae > Seriola > Seriola lalandi. Next base: position 4,073,855 of record NW_019525658.1, read on the forward strand.
TTTAGAGGTGGCCACTTTGATCAGGTTTCATTTTACTTTGTCAAAACATAAACATTTCTGGAGTTTTACATTGTGTCAAATTGTGTATAACAGCCAAATGCAGTTCTTAGTGAAATAACTCCGAGATGGTATAAAGTGAAAGGACAGAACCCAGGAGCAGGATGATATGCTAGCTTATTATCTCTGGTTATTAAACGTATAACTCACATGACTAACACCATATATGTCAAGTATAACAACAGAGAGCAGAAAACAAGGAACTGGTTTCTCTGTTACCTAGTGACCTCTGCTTGACTCCGTCAGTGTAGTTGTATAGCCGCAGACGATGTATTGAAACAGGAAGACAGCATGTAGCTATCCTTAGAAATGTTCAGAAATGTTCAGGAACTATAAAAGATTATTTTTATTTATAAATACATTGTAATATTTGTTTTCATAAACGGGCAAACACAGACATTTTATTATTGAAATGACCATGTTTAAAAACCAAATCATTCTTTTTTTAAATCACAGTGTTATATAATTATTATATTGTTATAAGCATGCTTGGGGCCATTTGAATTAATTTGCTATAAAAAAAAAAAAAATTATAATAATGATAACTAACTGATACACCTGTCTCCTTTTGAACTGTTGCAAACCCTGCTCAACCTCAATCGAATGTGTTGTTGTTGTTGTTTTTCTTCAGAGGCGTCCCCCAGTCCTGTAAAGAGCTCCCCAGAAACGTCTCCCATGACCTCGCCGCGACAGCGCCGCGACTCTGACCGCTACTGCCAGCTATGTAACGCCTGGTTCAACAACCCCGGCATGGCTCAGCAGCATTATGATGGCAAAAAGCACAAGAAGAACGCTGCCAGAGCAGACCTGCTGGAGCAGCTGGGCAAGACCCTGGACATGGGAGAGATGAAAGGTACGAAGTCATGAGTTAATTTTCCCTGTTCTGACTGTTGTAATCAATACATCAACAATCAAAATACATCAATAGATTTACTGACATTCATGCTTTTTTTATAACAAACAGTTCTCATTGTTTACTGATATGAAGCACATCGTAGAACTGTGTTCTCCAGCGAGGAGACGCCACATCAATGTTAATCCATGTTTGTCCTCGATGTGGATCGCTTTTCTTTTAATGCCTCTGCGCCGGCGACAGCCAGAGGGTTGTCCGTCCGTCCCATCCTCGTGGACATGATATATCAATAACGCCTTGACGGAACTACTTCAGATTTGGAACAAACATTCACTTGGTGAACTGATTAGATTTTGGGGTTCAAAGGTCACAGAAACACTTTTTAGCCATTATTCAAGAATTCACATAGCAATTTCACAAAAATGGTTAATATTATATCATATGACTCTGGACAAACAGGGGTGTAACCTGAAACTGGTCTGAGTGGCGGAGGCAGACAGCGGCGAGGTGGTTCTAGTTTAAACTGTAACGCTAAGTTTCCTTTTTGTCCTTTTTATCTGAGCATTAAAAACTTTTCTTAGATGCTCCCTAGGTTGTACCTCCGTCATACTCCTTGCTGTAGCCTGCTCCATCGCTACAGTTGCTCCCCACTTGAGCTCTGGCAAACCAATCATCGCCACTGGTGTGCTAATGCAGGAATGTCTCCACAGACACTAGATTTAAAGCTCCAGTATACTGTCAATTACAGAGAGATTTACTTGGCAGTGATAGGCTTAATGAACATTCTTTGGCAAGGGCTTGAAATTAACAGACGTTCATTATATGGGAAAGTCCCACACTCTAGCTTTAAATGTGGCAAATGGAAAAAAGTGCATGAATGTCAGTAAGTTCCCCTTTGTCTAATGAAAAAAACGCAGTTAGATTTTTTTTTTTTTTTTTAAACCAACCTCTGTGGCCGTTGTGTGTTCAATATCCAGGACAGCTCTCTCTGTTGTGTTCCTGTGTCAGACTCAAACTCGTAGAGTGAGTGAGGGATCGACCATGGTGTTAAGCAATAATGCAGTCCTGTAGACTTCAGGGTTTCTCATCCACATTTTAATACACTTCAACAGACAGGGCCATGACCCAGCGGTAGGAGAAACAGGATGAACGTCAGGGTTCATGAGGTTCATAAAGCCCTATTGGCTCCAGAGCTGCTGCTCAATGACTGACCCTGACTTCTGACCTGCCCCCCACCCCCC
>NW_019525658.1:4076025-4107633 GCF_002814215.2 Seriola lalandi dorsalis
GCCCCAGGGATCAACCACGTTTCTCATTGTTATTTGTTATAAAATACTGTTGAAGTTTCGCTTCAGGCAATTTCTCTATTAATTGTTTGGATTTTAGGGTCAAGAACAAACATGGAAAAATCAATAGAGCAATAGAAATGAAGAGTGAATGCAACTCAGGAGTGAGCAGCAAATAAATTTCAGATCCCACATGAAATAATTCAAATTCAAAAAAACTTTAAGCTTTGTCGACATGAATATCAACCTTATATTCAGCCACCTAATGTTAATGGATCACACAGCTTGGCTTAGTTTTTATTTAATAAAAGAAACCAAAGTCCAGCATGCAGATTTCTGAGGATTTCTGCATTTGACAGTTTTCAGTAACTGCTGCGACTGCAGCACATTTTGATCAATACCAAAAACATCTCTATATGTCGGCCACCAATGGCAGCGTAACAAGCTGTAAACACAACAGCTTTGTTACAGCATGAAACCATTGAAATCACTGAAAGCAGTTGCCTGTTGTAGCTGGAAATGTGGGTGGTGAGAGCGGCGAGGCTGAACTATAACAGTGAAGTTGTGGGGCATAAAACCAAAACAATGAACTGAAAGTTGCGAACACACTCTGTAGGAGGTGTGTCAGTGATAATTCACTGTGGGTTGCTATTAACATCGACTCTTTTGACATTATACATAATCATTTGACCTATTGTTGAAATAAAAAGTATGTGTGCGACCTTTTCTATTTTCTATTCTTGCTCTTGTTCCCTGTCAGAGAACAGGGAGAAATTTATTAAAAGGAGGTTTAAGTAGCTTTGGTGATATCTTTAATGCTCAGTGATCACTTGCCAGACCCTACAGCCAATAATGTGTATTATTGATCAATGATAGAGAGCAGCCTCACATGTGGAAAGAATTCAGACTATTTACTCCACTGTTGAAGTGAAGGGCAGCCCTCTTGACTGCAGCTGTCAGCTCGACTCCAGCCCGAGTCCACCCACGTGTCACAAGTTGTTAATTTTACAGAACGGAGGGAACGTTCTTGCTTATCGTCTCCCAGTCACAATATGTCAATAACAATTACACAATATTATTCCAGCCAGTGGAGGGCCGGCTGCCAGAAGAGCAGAAGGAGCCCAGAGGTGTTGTAAAGGGCACTGGTGTGTGACCGCACCGAATGGGAGAAACAAGTCCTCACAGCTGATTGGACACAGTCTCCTAACTCCAGGCTGGACTGTTCTTTATGCCTGATAGGTGCGCTGTGGCTGGTTAAGGGCAAATTGTCTGGTTGCAGTCAGTTCAGCTTTGTCATGTTGGCTCTTGAGGTTTTGAGAATACGATGTCTATTTCATGGTCCCGGGTTGTACATACTGACTACTCTATTTGACTATTTGCTTTAATAATTCAAGTTTTTTCATTGTTGCAGTTTGAAAGAAAACAAATCATATTGTTTATGTGAAAGTTAATGTATTTGAAGATTTTAACCCCAGTTCAGTGGAGATACACGTACCTACTGCTCACATATTCATACATATAAACATATATATACATACAGTATAGGCAAACATACTGTAGATATATTCATACATGCAAATTAATAACAACCACTAGTCCAACATTAGGCACACCACATCTATAAACAGTCATGTAGAACTGGGATGCACCACCCCTTGTGGCATATCTGTTTTTCAAGAAGTCAGACAGTTAGTTTTTTAATCCTTGCACCAAAAGTCAGAGGGTTTTTGTTAGCATTTAAGTAGCAGAAGCCTTCAGCGATAAGGGCATAAAAAGTGGTAATAATATCTGTGTTTCAATTGAGGCAAAGATCCTGCAGGGTTACACCAAGTACTGCTGTAAGTGCGCAGCATTCAATCTTTAGGAACTTATGTTAGCTGCCCCTTTTCCACTGGTCGGGCTTTTGTCTGAAAGGGGTACAATCTGCATTCAGTACCTGGTCAAAGGACTCTGCAGTAGACTCGGGCCCCGGCTCTGATCGGCATTGATGTAAACACAAAACCCGGGTGAACCTTCTCTGTGCTGTAATGTCTTTCAGAGCACACACAGTGTAACCAGCCCTGTCACCTACCCAGCATTGTGCTGTTAAACCAGGAATACCGCGGCTACAAGAGTGAGAGTGAGCTTCTGCAACACTGGCGGCATAAAAGGGGTCAATTGCCTTTTTTTAGTGGGTGTACCTGTGTTTATAAAACCCGCTTATACCCAAATGCGGTGTAAAAAAAAAAAGTATTAGAGGAAGCTCTCATATGCTTACATCCATCACATCTGGAAATCACTATCCTTTTGAAACTCAGCTACTCTTGACTTAGACTAATGAAAATCTGTCATGAAGCTCCTGAAAACTTGGTTGCAAATTTGGAATTTTTGTATTATTGAAATAAAAAAATAAAAAAAGCCTGTATTGTTCATTCAGAGTTTAACATTCAAAAACTCAATTAATTTGCTTCTTCGGGACTGAATGGCTTTGGTTTCATCACATTTGAATCACAACAAAAGGCAACAATCCCACAACTGTCATCAGATTTTGCTTTAAACATTGAATATTGCTAAATACTGCTCAGCTTTTTTCCAACAGAGCTCCACCTGCTTCAAGCCTGTCAGAAGAGCACAGAGAAAATAAGAAACAGTGAAATATCTAATGTGAAATAACCGAAACTGTTTCAGTTTGACAGAATGTTGTGTTCTTGTCAGACCCCATCACTCACAGTAAGAAGCTGATAGAGAAAACAGGATCTCAGAGCCTGTACACTGCTCGTATGTGTTAGTTTTCTCCGGGTTCAATACTATGTGAATGGATCCGTATGTACTGCTCCTATAATACCCTTTATATAAGCACTGATCTCAATAGAATCACTGGATGTTAGTAAAGGATAGTTAGTGGTGTTGCTGGAAGCACAACTATTAAATCTTGTTGATACAGCGCACTGGGATTATTTTTTTCCCGCAGACAGGTCATGATTGTGCTCCACAGCCTCCTCTCCACCTCTTCACTCCAACTTACAGCCGTCCCTATCTGCGGCCTCATCTCTTTGCCACAGTGCCTGTTTTTGTGCTGTGTTAGGAGGAGACACGTTCGCCAACATCAACACAGTCATTATGGAGAAGCTGAAAATGTCAGCGTGCTAGCTGCACTATTCAGCACTTGGGCTAATGAGCGTTTCTCTCCGGCGATTATCAATTAGTAATGAAGTGGCAAATCATCCTATCAGGCAAAACCAGCACTGTGAGCCTGTGGAGGGGAGAATGGGACCGCAGCAGGCGTAGCAGGCAGGACAGAGAGGGGAGGCAGGGGATGCTGCTGCCAGAGAACGCATCCTTCACGGCTTCCACTCAGAGCTCCCCTCTATATTTGCTCCTTTCATCTTTTTTCCGCATCTGCTTTTTTGCCGATTTCGTCTCTCCTCGTTGCCCTTCCTCTGCTCGCCATTCCCTCTCCCTGACCCCAAAGCGCCGTCCTCGCATTCTTCTCAACTCACTGAGAAAATCCGTAGTCTCACTCTAAAGATTGCCATGTGATGAAATATTTAACAGCTCCCATAAAGGCAGCGGTTCCTTCATCCAGGGGTCTGCATATTGTTGTTATGTATACAGAGCTGTGTAGCTATGGAAGGTTGATGGCAAAGATGTGCGAGAGAGTAAAGGCAAGCTGCTGTATCCACAGCGAGAGGCCATTAGCACTGCACTGTTCCTGTGTTTGAATTGTCAAGACCGTTCAGGGGTCAACTGCGACCTGGGGCCTTAGCTCTTAGCTCCAACAACCATACAGTTAAATGAAAAATAAAACAAAAAAAACGTACGTCTTTAAATGTTTTACAGCAGTCTGTATATAGTGAAGGAGTGCAGAGGTGCATGTGCATTCACCAAACTGTATGAGAAAATATAGCTTAACTTTACAGCACACTGTTAAATTGATGGAACTACTCACCTGTACTCTTTGAAATGACTTCGATTCATTTTGATCTAAATTTAACATTTTACTGCAAATAACTGCAGAGTTTGTAAAGGCTCCAACAGTCAGGCAGATCTTCTCCCAGTGTGTTGCTCTTTCTTCTCAAAGTTTTGCATCGATAGTGTGGACATGAGATGTTTCATCTACTTTAACAGTGAGGACTGTAATGTTTGCAGAAATGTAAATGGGATGGAAAATGAATTTGCGGTAGATAGTCCATGAAGACACTAATGTGGGCAGATTGTGTAAGCACTTCCCCCTTATTATCAGTGCAGTGGGTTTGAATGAGGTGACTGTGTCTTTTTCTCAGAGTTTTTCCTTTCAACCTTTTACCGCAGAATCAGCGCTAAAGTCACTTGTTCCCAACTTAGATGCAACATTTTAGAGATATTTACAACTTTTAGTTAACCAGTTTTTCTTCCCAGGGATTTACCAGTCCAATTTTTTTCTCTCCCATTACGGATTCCTATTCTTCAGCTCTGGGTATCTGCAGATAAGAATCATGTATTGATATCAGTGCTGTCTTTTTCACAGTCTGTGTAAGGGAACATGAGAGTCATTTAGTGGCTGAATTAATGTAACTGAATTCAATAATAACTTTGACTGACTCTGCTTAATGAAGTCAATATTGAAGCTGATACCAATCTGACTGACCCGAATATATATGAATCAGTTTGCAGTTTATTAGGTACACCTAGTTAAAACTAATGTAGTCTAATACAAGTCCCATGCAGTAAATTCTACTTTCATGTTTCTAATTCTCTGTCTACCCTCATTTTTATAAATGGGGTGGACAAAATATTATATTATTTATGTCAACACCTTTCAAAAGTCCTATATTTTACACTCCCATACGTGTTTTATTTGAAGTGTGGATCCATAAGAAGATATACTTGTGGTTTTAAGAACCAAAAACCTCTCCTCTCTCACTGCTTTGTTGTGACATCACAAAGTTACAGAAGTCCTGGCTAGTTTTAAGGCTCGGTTTCTGAAAATAGGTTGTGTGCATTTCTCTGTGGACTGAGCACTTTGATACTTTCACAGTATTAATAAAGAACCTAGACCTGCTTTATAATCAAAAAAAGGACAGAGATGGAAGTCTCACTTTATACAATATGGGACCTCATCACACTATCAAAGTTTTGATAAAGAGTGAACATCATAACCCTCATGCAGGGAGGATTTATTGCTGGACTTGTATTTGGCTGCATTAGTTTTAGCGAGGTGTTCCTAATAAACTGACAAATTAGTGTATTAATGTGAGGTAAAAAGACAGGTTTGGGATTAGGTATCATTTAAAAGAGTCTTACTCTAGTGAAACCTGGGTATCGAGGGCACACGGTGCCATAGATCACTGTAATTATCTTAAGCTAGTGGAATATAAAGACATGATTGCTACTTAATTCTTTTTATTGCACTGGAATATAATGGGACTCCTATAAGAGGCTGAGACACCAGACTCTTTTATCTTCCTACATTCTGTCTCCATGCAGCAGCTAAATGAAACGGGGGCTGCCGCCTGAGCATCTGTTCTGCTTTAATGGTGGGAGTGTCGGAGTGAAAAAGCATCCCATGTTTACCCCGATACCTGACAGTGACAGGCAAGCAGCTCCTCTCAGTTGACTCTTACTGTCAACTGAATGGACTTGTGTGATAACCAGCTGGTGATTTCCTGGACATCAGACACATTAGTTTCAGTCCACAACATCTTTGCATAAATGTGACATAATACACACTTGTATTTGAACACTAAATCATTAAATATGCGTCCATGCTGTCATTTTCCTTGTGTTATTAATCACTCGTACTCGGGCTATGTACGTTACCTAAGACCAGCAGACATACGGTACCTAATCTAATCTAATCATCTCATTTCTTGCCTGACAGGATGATATTATATATTTAATAATACAATGTAGACAAGAGCGCAGGGGAAGCAAATAGAAGTGGTTACTGTATATCCCCACTGGGATCAGCTGTTCTGAATACTGAGCAGTGTTGTGGCAGGAGTTCAATGAAATCTGAAGGAAATTGTTCATGTGACCTTTTGACTTCTTTACTGTTTTGACAAGTGAAGCAAAGTGAGGCTGAAAAAGAGGTGACGAGGAAGACGGCTGATTGGTGGAGAGTGATGTAGAGAGGATTTGATGGAGCAAGTCGGGCTTTTCATGGTGAGCCAGTGTCTGCTGCAGTTGGTGTTGCAGCTACAGGTCAGTTGAGTCTGTATGTTCTGTACAGTGCAACAGGACAGCGCTAACAGATGCTGTTTTTCATGAGAAAGCTTTTCTTTATTTTTGCTTCCTCGTTCATCTGTGGTTTCCGTTTCCATACGATGACAACTTACCTGAGCGATCAGTAAATGTATGTGATACTTCAAAGGAAATGGGGATGGATATTAAGACAGAACTAAAGCACTGATGTATTTCCACACTCCTGCACACACCTGCACCATGGTCAAAGCTGCTGAAACGCTATGAAGATGTACTGGATGGTGTATAAAATATTGGAATTTTACTAGGGTTGGTTTGTTTTCAGCATTTTCGTAATATTAATCTTTCATCTTTCCTGATATATTTATACTCTGGATCTCTGAATATCAGGTTCTCTTTTCATTTTATTCATGGTGTGTATGTTGTTTGGCACAAGCTCATATAAAGTAAGTCTAATACAAAAATGATAAATGGCATATAGATAAATGGCATGCAGATCATCAAACTCATATGAACCACCACTGCTTTATTTTAGGTTTAATGTAACGTCTTCCACCAGCAGCAGCTGAATCAGTTTGTTTTTTTTTACATTTAAACTTCCACCCAGTAACATGAATTATAAAGGGCAGTGAGCTGAAAGCTGTCCACTGTTTATTGCATACTTTCATACTGAAAACTTCAAAGTATGAAACATTTACAACACTTGACACTGAACACAGTGTTAGGAAGCTCATAAGTGCACTGATTCTTAAGTGGTACTTTGGAGTTTTCACAAATACACCCTGAGAAAATACTCTTAACTAGGGTTCATTGTTTCTGGGGGACCCTGGTCTGTGACGGAACGTGTTGAACGGTCCACACTCGACAGCGAACCAGCCTCCTGCCAGCAATGCTTCTAAAACCGGTCTATTTGTTCAATGAAAATATGGCATCTGAGCTTCTTTTTTCAAACAGCAGAACTGTACATAGTCACAGTCATAGCTGCTCAAGTCATTCAATATTGTCACAAAAATCCAAAGTGAACTGATTTGTAAACTCTGTTTTTTCAGTGACATAATCTTTATCTTTAGCTCTCGCCCCCTGTTACGGTGCGCATGACAGATCTTCAAGCTTGGTGGTGGGTCAAAGATTTTTCATGTACATAAGCGTATAGCTTTTTATCAGAGAACCAGATATTTTCTAACACAGTTGTTCAACGTTTAGACTGAGAGTTTCAGACTGAAAGTTTCCTGCTGAGCCGAGCTATAAGTTCTCCAACTGTGAGTCACGTAACATTGTCTATGGGAAAATGGGACTTTTACTGCAGGGGCACCAGAAATAGCTCCTCCTCCTCCTCACAACAGCTGGGTAAATTTGCAGCCGCAGTTGTTTTATAGCCATTAAAACAATTTTTTTTTTTTTAAAGACACTTTATTTGTGTTACAGGCCTAACAAAAAAATCACAGTTGTTGAGATTTGAAAATTGTGATTGTGATATAAAAATGATTGATCATGCAGCTCTTGCTTTTAGATGAATTGCAGTAATGTTGTTTTGCTAGTGTAGCTGACAATATGTGGAAATCAATCAATATACAGGAAGGAAAACGAAAACTCCCTTACACTCCATACTGTGCTACAGCTGGTGTTTTTACCACCATCCATTACCATTATACTTCATGTCTGCTCTGCATCTGCTGCGTCTCTGCGTCATTTTAAAAAGTCAGTGAAGATGATTTCAGACCAAGCAACACATACTCACAAAGTCCTTCTCCTGGTGATGCAACTCCTCCCGAGTGCAGGGAGAAAGCTCTTCACATGAAGAGAGGCACGATAGAGTCATGTTGAGAGCATTTTTTTTTTTTTTTTTTTTTTTTTTAAGTGCTAAATCTCCACATCCATCCCTCAGTAGCTGCACCACCTAGCTGCTGCTGCCGCCACCTGCCTCGGTTTTGATAAGTGAAGTGTATGGTGGCTGGTGAAGTGGCCACTCCAGCTGAAAGCACCTTAACTCTGAACTGGCAGAGAATCACACTGTTCCAGAAAAGCTCAGAGAGAAATTCTAAATGCTTTGGTTGTGGCATTTGTGAACAGAGCAAGTCGTCATATTGAAACTGACAGAATTTAAAAGTGAACTGATTGAAGCTTCGGATCGTGTTTTCAGTTTCAGCGAGCGTTTTAAGCTCAATGATTGGATGTGTTTTGTCTAAATGCAACTAGAAAGCTGAAAACTTAACATACACAAGCTCGTCTTCTGTGTTACTTCTGGAACCATGGGTGTCTGAAACACCTCCTCCCACTTCTGAACTCTCCTCTTTCAGTGTGAACAATATTTAGATCCCAATAGAACAGTGACAGTTGCTCATTTTGCAACAGGAGTACATAAAAAACAGAACAACCTTTCTTGTCATTTGTGAAGGCAGGTAAAAGTTGAATTTCTGCACCATTTTCACTGTAATGATTTAACAGGAAGAGTGCTGCTCATCGTTTAATTCCACAAACATTTTATCTATGAATTATAAATTACTTTTAAATTCTCACCAGTAATTTTATAGCAACAGCAGTTATTCTCATGTTAAAAGTCTCATGCTAGCATCTGTGCCTGCTACTGACCAGTTAGCTCGTGATTAAAGCTACACAATGCTTCCAACATTAGCAACAACTGGACACTGGCGAGATAACCAGTACATAGTGCATAGACAGCAGGTTACACGAGGGATAATAGGTTTAGTGTGATTTAGATTACAACATTATGAGGTCAGTGGTATGTGGGTGGACAGTTGTTGTCCACTAAGTCACATTAGTGTAGTGTATTTTCTGAGAAATAAACATTTTTTGGTGAGTAGTTACTGCAGTTATTATCTGTTACTGTTATTACTGATTTACAGTTGCTCACTTTATGGATCTTTGGTGAATCGGGCAGCCAGCGATGTCAACAAGGCTAAGTCTAAATGCAAGTAGAAAGCATTAAAGGCTGAATGAAATCTGCTTACTCAAAACCATTTAAAAAGGGATCTCACCAAGATACATTAGTAAGCTTTACTCCCAAATGATGTCAGTAAGCAGTCTGTTGAATTAAGCTCTACTGTTCTATGTGTCATTAAAGCAACAGGGAGAAAGCCGCTCCTGTGATTTCAACACATGCAGTCATAGAAAAGCGTGATTCATCCATTTGTTTGTGATAGCTGTTAGCTAACATCAGCTAATGTTGCAGCTAATGCTAGCTCTTATCGTTGTAACAAAACTGCTAGAGTAGTTTGTCCCCTGGTGCTTTTGTCAGTTCTTTAACAGCTTGAGGTGCGTTACCATGACCCTATGGACTGATGTAGGGTTGATGCTGATTCGCATGTAGCCCAGGAAATGAATCAGTGTCGGAAATGGCTTCTCAATTTTATCCGGATACAAGAAGATCAGACCACATACATCTGTTGTCTCAAACAACAGATGTATGTGGTCTGATCTTCACCACATTTGAAACAGGTTGTGTCCAGCCTAGTGGCTTGGCCTCTGTAAGCTAAGCTCTTTTAACTGTGGCAGCACAGACAGATGGAAAGTGATGTACTTCAATAGTGAGCAGATAAAGATGAGAAATGTTTCAACCCAGCTGACTAACCTGAGCTGACCTCTTGATGCCCAAAAAGAAGAAAGAATCATAACACGCTGTCTGAACTCCGTCAGTCATGTACTCTTAGATCAAGCATCAGTCAGCTGCTTCTTCCTCATTATACTGGTCACTCATTGTTTTTTGACTCCTCTTGTAGCTGCCAAAAGAAAAAGACACAGTGCTGCTTTTGTCAGTGCTCAATCCAAAACACTAAATTTAGTCTGTAGTCTTGCCTGTCAAACACCCCGACAGACAAATTGTGTTTTTCCAGACTCTATCACGGCCGTTAATCGGAGATGTAGTTCTGGCAGATGTGCCTCTTTCTCACTCACTGTTTTTTTTTTGTGGCTTTTCTTTTTTCTACAGAGCGTTGCAATAGCAATTCTACTATCTACTATCTAGTTACTTTTACTTTTGCTTTTGCCTGTGTGTTGTATTCCCCCTGACCCTGAAATAGATCTATTACTGCCTTAATAACAGGCTCACAGGCGGGCAAATTACAACGAGCTGATCAAGGTCCTCTTCAAAAGGAAACAAAAGGGCAAAGCCTGTCCCCGTGCACACTAACTACATCAATGTAACACTAGATTGGACCAGCAGAAGGCCAGCCATTTATTTCCAGCTAATGTCTGTTCTGCTCAAGATATTGCCTCTGTACTTACTGCTCATTTCCGATTTTTTCCACATCTTCTCAGTCTTATCCAGGATTTGGTGAACATACTTGTTTTATTGCCTCAAGGCGATGAAAACACTTTTGAGTGATGATTTCATTCAGCAAGTCCACTCACAAAGTAATCCATTATAATATATCCCACTGTTGAAACTTACCAAACAATTTATTTCACATGGATACAGATTCAGCATATGCTCTTTCAGCCTGGGCGCCCTGCTGCAATCAGACAGGGAATGAGCTAAAGTTGCACCATCTGAGAGGGGCAGATGGCTGCTGGTTAATTTAGCATGAACCCTGGACCTGCACCACCTTTCCCTGCTCATGAACAGTCCACACAGAGGACTAAACTGCTGATCATTCATACCGCCGCCATGTTCCCTCCCAACGGCTCAGGCAATAGGTCTCAATTAGCTGAGAGACAACCAGAGATTTACTGCGGAGCAAATGAAATAACTCAGCTCAGCACCCGATGAGAAACCCCAGTCTGTGGCTTGTTGGTGAGTCAATGTACAGGCAAATGCGGCAGATATAGACTCCCTAACAGTTACCATGTTCTATTAGTTTCCTATGAGATTGGATTGTGGTTGATTAACTTCCCAACGCTGCTTCTGAGCAATGGTCGGTCTCCGCTCAAAGTGAAGAGGACTTTTGTTCCAGTTAAAGACGTGTGTCTCCCTCCCAGACAATTCAGCATGTGTCGGTATGATATGTATGTGTGTATCTGATCCGATACACAAACCATACATTAATTATACAGTACACTGTAACTCAAATCAAGTTCCATACAATATTTGTACATTTTCTAATAATAAAAAAGTGACTAAAACTCATTAATTTCCTCAGTTTTAGTTTCAAATACTAATAGACTGTAAATAAAGATGGAGGTAGCATCCATGACGTCACCCATAGGTTTCTAAAGATCTGTTTTGAAGCTCAAGTAGCTGATCCACCGTCGCCATCTTGGCAGTGTCTGACTCCACCTAAATCCCAGCTAACCCAAAAATAGGCAAAGAGTGTGTGGAGCTGCGACTTTGGTGCATGTCGGTTTGGTTAGACCACGCCCTCAATTATTCATAACTTTAAGCCTTAATAAAATTTAAACAGGTAAGTTATATAAACAGTTGTCATGAAGGAGGAAGTTATCTATAGAGACCAAAACTGTTTTTTGTACCCGGCTGTAAACATGTTTATTTCTGCTGTAAAGTTGGACATTTTAACATGGGAGTCTATGGGGATTGACTCACTTTTTGAGCCACTCTCAAGTGGTCATTTGAGGAAGTGCAGTTTTTGGTACTTCCACGTTTTCAGCCTCGGAGGTTGCTGCTTGACCATGAGACACTGGCTAATGTTTTGTTTGTCCTGTCAGAAGAAGCATTTGCTGCTAACGATAGAGCTATTCCCCTCATATTGACTCAACTTTTGTATGTCTCTGATTTGATTATGTTTATTATTGTATGGTGTTGTTACCTCCTAGTGCCCAACATGATAATATCGTAATTTGAATAAATATAATATTGTATTATTAATAATGTGTAACATTTTCTCCTAAACTGAAGACTCTCCCGACTCTGCCCCAGGTTTGAACTCGGAGAAGTCACTTTAATGAGGAGCTAAGATGAGCAGGTTTCATTACACTGACTGAAACAGCCTGTGGCATTTTTTTTTTTTTTACTTTTGTGTTTCGGTAGTTTACCCATTGGCTACCTTCTTTCCAAAGTTACCTCTGTGGCTGTGAGATCAAATGAAGATATAACGCATCAGACAGCATTTTTCTTCACATGCATCAGTGCCACAACCCTGTACCGTGGTGTTGCTGGAACAAAATTCCAACTTAACCTAAATAAATGACACTGCAGTGCATATTTTTCTTCTTCTGCACCCTCTCCTGAGCTTCCTCTCCGCTCTCGGCTAAGGGACGAGTTAACCAAAACAAACGAGTCTCCAATGACTCACTGGCGATGCCTCAGAAAGTAAGAAGTAAATGTGATGGAGGGGGAAGCACTACAGAGGCCCGAAGGCTCCTGGTGCTTCATCGCTCATGCAGGGCAGCGCCAGGAGGGAAGAGCCGCAGGTGGCTGGCAGTGATGGATACCGGGGTCGCTGTATAATCTTTCACCCTTTCAAAAATTGTTTGAGAAGCAAGCTGTCAAAGGGCCACTGCAGAGCAGACCCTCACTGCCTGCTGTAGGACTTTAATGTCAGCTCATGGCTGCGTCTGGGGACGACCGTGCAAAATTGAAATCTCAGTCTGGTGGCGGCCGACTGACAGAGTGGTTATTGTTCAGCTTATCGGGGGAAAGTGAAAGGGGAGATTTGCCACCATCCCTGTGGGGAATATTGGGCTCCATCGAAACGTTAGAAGGAAACAGCTGACATCAACATCTAAGAAGTAAATCGTTAGTAAAAGCCAAAATTTTGAAGCTCCCTGTCCTGAAAGAGGAAAATAATATGCTTTCTAAGTTTCAGCAGCTCATTCCATGGTGCGACGATTTAGAATAAATGATCATTCACGGGGGGGATTTGATTGAAGAGGATATGGAAATGTGATTCAATGAGTGCAGGGTGACATTTATTTTCTCTTGGCCTTTTGCTCTGAGGCATATTTATGGAGGAGTTAACTCAATTGTGAGAGCGGGGCAATCAAGATGGCCATTTTTCATACCACAATAAGATTAGTACAACATGACAGCGATTACACGGGGTGCTCATAATTTGCAGCAACAGGACGCTTACTCCGTGTAGCCATTATCACAGACACCGAGGACGACGTTGATGCACAATTTAAAAAAAATGTAAGCAAGCTATTACAATTTTTTGATGGCAGATAAATCAGACACCTCAAGGTCTCAGGTCCTGTGCACGGCCCGAGTTGATTCCACGCTCTCGGATGTGACTTTGTCATTTTTCTCTAACTTGTATGGCATTAAGTCAGGCTGATGCAGTATATGAATCTCAAGATGGACGTTCATGGTGGTCATCATATTCGGCTTTTAGTGAAACGTCTCGACAGCCGTTGGATGGACTGCAGTGAACAATACAGACATTCATGTTTCCCTTGGGGTGAATTGTATGAACTGCAATCATCATCAGGTCAGAAGTACTTAACTTTGAATTATGACCAAATACCAGCGAACTAATTATATTCCCATCAGTTTCAGCTAAACATTGTGTTTAATGCTAACACCTAATCGTCTGCAGGCACTTATTGCATCTTTTGTATTTAAAGTGATAATTTGGGTTATTTGAAATGGGGTTGTGTGAGGTACTTATCCATAGTCGGTGTATTACCTGCAGTAGATTCCAATCAGCACGCTGCCAGTCTAGAGAAACAGTAAGGATCACCGGCACAGACGCTGAGTGATGAAGTGGTGTGGACAAAAACATGTTTTAGCAACTTTAAAAAAAAAATGCCCAATGAAAAAACCCAATATCACTTGAAGTCTACTGTATTACTGCGCACAAGCACATCTACAGCGCACACTGTATAATGTCTCAGATCAGCTGTTTGTGCCAGAAAGAGGTTTGCGTAGGTGCGCCTGTGCGTAGGAATATGTAGTTCAGCGGTTAAGAAAATTACGTTCTTAAGGAAAGGGCTGTTTGATGATAAGATCAAGTGCTGAAAATATCCAAATTCAAGTGTACACTTCAACTGATTCAAGTTTTTTCTTTCTGTGGCCATTTTTTTTAATTGGCTAAAACCCGTTTTTGCGGATGGCCCCATCCACAGCAGCACATGGCTCAGATTTACTGGTCCTCCAGCAGCTAGCTTAGCTGAGTGACAGCACACCACTTTAAAATGTATAAAGGATACTTTGAAAAATTCAACCTGGGCACAGCTGAGGTCTGATGGATTTTGAAACAGTAACTGGAGACCAAAACCAGCTTTGTGTTTTAAGAACACATGGGGCTTTGTTGGTACGGGTGTGTTTCTTCAGGTACCACAGTGTCAACGAAATATAATCCAGAAGGGCCACACTAGTGTTGTGTAATACGTCCATGAAGTTCAAGAGTTACCATCTGGCAAAAGGCACAGCAGTTTGTAATACTATGACATAGTATTTTACAATTCTTATCATGATATCATTTAATCCTGCCTCATCTTTATAAGCATTCACCTTATAAAGTAATGTGCCGGGAATGTGCACTTTAATTGGCCGTCACAGTTGCGTGACGCTGGATAAGCATCTTACAAAATAGAACCAAGTGGAATTTCATTGCTCCTTTATCTTTAAAAAGCTAAAGCACAGGTGTCTCAAGTACCAGCTTTCAGATTCAGCTGTGAAATTTATTTCCACAGTTCTAATTGATTTTTGCCACTCCATCACCAGCAGCCTCTATCAGCTGAGGCAATCTTGAAAGCAGACAATAATACTCACCTACAGTACAGAACTCAAGTGTATGTGCATGAATGTTTTTGCACAGGGGCGTCTAGCTTTGATGGATTCTACACTGCCTTTGTGCAGGAGAGTGAAAGTCATATCATTATATAATCATTTGAAAATGAAATTATTTTAATTCACATCCCTGACTGTAGTATTACTGAAGATGAAAAGCAGACTGTGTGTTTGAGGTGTGTTTATCTCCTAGACTGAGTCATTTAAAATATGTGTCTGTGTTTGATTCCAGGTCTGAAACGGAGCTATACCTGTGAAGTCTGCAGCGTCACACTGAACTCGGTGGCACAGTACCATGCACATCTGCAGGGCTCAAAGCACCAAAACAAGTAAGTGGATCACACAACTGTTCACTGCAGCAAAAGAGCTGATTTCCACTTTTACCAATTAATGCTGCAGTGCTAAATGTTACACCTTATCTTTGGCGCATTATATGTAGTTTTCTTAGCTTTGATCCGCATCCTCAATTATCTCCTGCTTCTTAAGGACACCTTTGCACTTCTGATGCAGTGTATTTCACAATGCATGCATAAATGATGAGACAATTGTAGCGAGCTGTGTTGCTGAGGCAGAAATTTCAGATGGGCTCATTTTGCTGAGGGCATCCTTTAGGTTCAGCCAACAATTTTAAGGAAAATTCTCTAATTGGGCCCTTTCCAGCTTTCACAGTGGAGATAAGTGGTGGCTGTGGTGCCTACAGGAGTCAATCTAAAGCTGAGAATCAACAAACTCTGACAATGTAAACAGGCAAACCTGCTGGAACTCACTCTCCTGCAGATGTCTGTCTAGAAAAAAGCGATAAAAAAGTTTATTTGAAAAACCTGCACCCAGCCACCCAGACAGGTATCTTAAATAAATACTTTTGGAATTGAATGCACCATTAAACAAATCTACAAGTTAAAACAAATTTAAACCGTTAAAACAAATGCAGCTGAAGTGAACTCTGGTGTTTACAGTGGACCTTGGCACCTTCTTCGCAGCCTTTACCTGTTTTAAAAATTACAAAACACATAATAAGATAACAAGTTTGTTTTCTTATATTCATTTCAAAATACAACAAGAAACAACCGGAAACACAGTTACAGTTGGTGTGATGCTGAAAATTAACCAGGATACTATCAGCTACAACAGGCTTGCTGCATAGTGCAAGCCTCCCACCATCCTGGCTCGGCTGTAACACCACAAAGGGATAATTCAACATTTTGGGAAAAGCGCATACTGTCTTTCTTTCCAAGAGTGAGATGTGAAGATTTATGTCTGTACACTGAACATTATGCTAGTGCCAGGAGATTGATAGCTTAGTTAAGCCTAATGACTGAAAGCAGGAGGAAACGGCAGCTGTAGATTTTTATTTATTTATCTTATTAAGAATTCAAGCCATTATATTTTATGTTGTTTAATTTGAACACAAGAAGAAATGTAAAAATGACAAGTTGCAGTTTTGTAAAAGTTATTATAATTTGTTCTAACCTTTCTTGGTCATTAGCTAGTCCTTGTTAAACCACAACTTTTAGTTTTTACACTTGGTCAGAGCAGTTTCCCTGCTTTCAGTCTTCAGGTTTTCAGTCTTCTGGCTCTATGGTTATATTAGCTGATAAATAGTAGAGTGGAATCAATCTTCTCATCTAACTCTGGGCAAAAAAATGAATAAGTAAATTTCCCAAAATGGCAATCTGCCCCTTTAACACCGAGTGTTTTGATTGAAAGTGCCTCAAATTAAGTGGGGAGAAAAAATAAAATGAGAAAAACTGAAATGAATAAATTATTGGCTGAAATGTATGAATGATGAAACTCACTGAAAAAAGAACATTGACATTTCCAGCATGACTGTATCTTGTAATGGATTCACATGTGCAGTTACAGACCTGCCGCTGCATTTTCTGTGGTGGATTACTATTAAACAATTTAGCAAAGCCATCCTGTCTGTCTACCAAATGGATGACAGCGTATCTGTACAGTGTGGTATGGAGCCAAAAGGCACAAACATTGATGCTGAATACTTTCCTTATTTTTATATAGGAAATCAAGGCTGAATGATTCTAAATCTGAGTTAGTTTGATGTTTGTTGTGATCAGTAGAGAGGAGGGGGCAAATGAAAACTGAAGCGCAATGACATGTGAGGGGGGTGTGATGTCCTTCAAACTTGGCACGTATCAAGTGTTTTGCTTTGACTTTGTTTTCCCTCTTGACTGAAACCAAAAACTTCAGTGTGAATATTTATTCGTTTATTTTCTTGGATTCCCCTTTCCTCTTATTACTTGACCTACAGCAGTTTCAGTGGGAAAAGAAAGGACTGCAGACAGTGTAGGGTTTTACGTGGGCCCTGGGCAGAATTGATGGTGCTTACATGGTGCATGTCCTGGAATTAATTCCCCCTGTTGGCCAGTTTCTGGCTGCACACATCCACAGGGATGCTGGCATCAGGAGACATGACAAGCCGTTTAACAGCCACGTGCTGCAGTCACGGATGCCTGCACCGACTTGTTGGAGATACTGGGTTTCCATGCAAATCTCCTCATACTGTTTCACATACACACACATACACAAACACACGCAATCAGACCACACGCCAGCCCCCACCTTCACCCCAAAGAGCCTGATTTCTTCCATATAGCCCACAGTGGTGCCTCGGGTCTATTTAGGTCATTTGCTTAATGCCAGTTTACATGAAAAGAATAAAGGCTTATCTGCTTGACAAAACTCCAGAGAGGGGCTGAGGATAATGTTTTTTGTGTCTGGTGTCCTTTATCACTACAGGACTGAAGAAAAAAAAGAATTACACAAAGGCATTAACAGTCCATGTAAGCCTGATGGGAATGGCTGGAAACCGGAAACCTTGCTGTTGCTGTGAGATAATGTGTTGTAAAACAAAAATACAGATTGAGAAAGTTCAAATTTCAAACAGCAATTGACGAAATTTTTATTAGGAAAAAACTCACATGATGAACAGTGTCTTCAAAAGCTAATGAAGGTGGCAGACTTGTTCAAAGTTTGAAACTTTAGAAATTACAGCTGCACTAATCAGAAAGGGGGCGTAATAATGAATCTGAGAGAACTATCATCTGACTGTAGTTTGACACACATTTTAGATATCTTTTCTAATACTAATTTTCCTTTCATCTGTTTGATATATAATTAAGGAACTGCTAACACGAATCAGTGGTGTTTTTGCTAGCGGCGTGCCGTCAGGACAAGCTCGGCAAGCAGTGCTTAAAGCTAAAAATAGACATCAGTTAGAACAATATTGAACTGGAAGCAACTTACATCTCAGAACAGTGTCCTGTCCCATAAAGGATCTGATATTGCCTGTTTGCATCATATAATCATCTTGCAGCATGGTATTGTTTCTGGAAGTAGACAATTTGAAGATTACCCTACAAGATATTTTTCCTCTACACTGCGCATTTGATATGTTTAGAGTCAGTTCAAAGGAATAATCCTAAAACTTCTTCAGCCAGGAAGGACAGCAGAAAGGTGGAGAAGTCCAGGCGGAGAGCAGCAAGATGCAGGAGAGAGACTTTCAGCACAAGACAGGCAGCACAAGATCATGGGACAGGAAGGACTCTGAATTTAAGAAAGATTTGCTACTGCTGCTGTCATGAAAAGGTGTGATTTAGTCCGGTCCAGCAGCTGAATCACATACTGAGATTAGGGCTGAGGGGTTGGTCTTTATGCTCTGCTTGTGTAAGTGGCCAAAAAAATGCAAATTAATACAGGTTTAATGAAATTTCAGCATTTCAGGAAGAATGCAGAACATGATCTAAAAGCACAGTGCATTAAATCTGACTGTGGTTTCTTTGTCCGTTTTACATATAAAGAATTTTGTAGTCTAACCCTTTTAACAGAGGTATACAGTCGTTAATGCCATGTAGACCAACAGCAAAAGCTTTTGATTGAATTTAAATCGAAGTCCCAGAACTGGTCTGAACAACAGCAGTTTAGTCCTACTAGATTGATATCTGCAGGTATTGATGTCTTTTTCCATTAGTGGTGTGCCTGGCTTACCAGGTCAGCTAAGGTTGGTGTGTGTGCGTGTGCGTGTGTGTGTGTGTGTGTGTGTGTGTGCGTGTGCGTGTGTGCATGTGTGTGATATGAAGAGTGTCATATGGATGTACCACAAAACAGGAAACAAAGTCCACAAGCTACACAGCTGTATGGCCCTTCTTTGCTAAGACAAATTAGAGCAAGAAAGAGATGAGGAGATTCAATTTTGACTTAGGAAAGGAACAAATTACTCGTTCAAGACAGGCGTACTAATGAGAAGTGTGATCGATACTCCTCTAACGAGCCAGCTACATGAGTAAAACAACCCTGATGCTTAAACCCTCTGATTGGTTGCTGGCATCCACAGTAGGACCTCTAGCCCAACAGACTTTGTCTTAAGATTTACTAAATTGATTTGGTTACATGGCATATTTCTCTGAAGAAGAAAAAAACCTAAGAAGCTTCTCTCTTTTTGACTCTGTTGGAGCGTCACAGAAAACCTGTGTAACCAAGACAAAAATAGCCAAGTGGCTTCGTGTGGTCCCTAGCTGAGCGAGGACTCAGTGCTGAGTGCTGGTGTCACTGGCTAGTGTTAACTAAGGGAAAAGCCATTTCACCTCCAGATGAGGGGAACTGCTGAGGGGAGCTCTCTCTGTTGGCCTCTCTTTCCCACTCATTGACCAGACAAAGTAAACAGTGGATGGCAACCACTTACCAATCAATCTGGGGATCTATGCTGTTATTTTAAGTGATGACCTTTGCCAGGATTTGACCTCAAAATACTTCACCAGGATTTGTCTTCAGTCATATTAATGACAAATTCAGTGTGGAAGGGTAAGTGCCATGGGTTTCACTTAGGTAAGAAAAGTGAATATTCACCAGACATGAAGCAGACTAACAGAGACCCAAACAGAGGTTGTCTTCTAGGAAAAGCCCATTTAAAATCTCATTGACAATCGGCATAATGCAAATGCCTAAAACAAACAAAGATTTTTTTATTGTTGGTTATTCTGTATTTCAATTTTTTTGCTGCCTTTAATGAACACCATTTCCCATAAGTCCCAGATCATTGCAGGCTAAACATCACAGCTCAACGTGAAAGGAAGGTCCATGGATGAGTCAAAGGACTTTGATTAGACATGTCTGTAATAGCAGCAGGACAGAGCGGACTGAACACTGTACAAGTTTTTAGGCAGCAGAGTTTACAGCTAAAAAAAAACGTCGACTTTAGAAGAAACCAACAGTATATATTATAGATATGGACACAAAGTTACAATGACATTATACCCACTGTTGTTTGATGCACTGATTTTAAGTTCTCAGTGTTGTCATTACAGTAGCCTCATATTCAGATAGTTTTTACTACCACAGTGTTCAACCTAACACTGTGTTCTGGTTTTTGCTTTAAGAGTACTACTAAGAGTACTGAATTAACGTTTCCTTCCATACAAGACTTTTTCTTTGATTAGCCTATCTACCTGGCTCTCTTTGAACGGCTTGGTAAACTGCTACTATGTTGATACCTGCTTCGTTTGTGGATGTAAGAAGAGAGCTAGACATGAAGTGACAGTGTTGCTATCTCTTTTTTCCCAGTGACCAACCATATTACTACAAAAACAAAGCCAGCCCAAAAAAGCATTTTCTCAATACACTGCAGTTAAAACAGACAGTATATTCATCGTGTTTTGGGATAGCTGAGCAACATTTATAAGAAGAGTGGGTGTCTTGGAACACAGTCCAGTTCTCATAGTACATTCATGCTTCCTTCCTGCAGACAACAGAGCTGGGTATTTTTGCTCAAAACAACTTTAGAATTGGTCTGTGTTCTGCCATGCCAGATTTTCCATTTTCACATATACTTTCCCAACAATGTTGGAGAAGTGGAGACAATGTTACCCCGACATTTTCCATCCATGAAAACTGCATCTCCATCACTGATTTACTCCACATGATCACATTTCATCCTGGCTTCCTCACACCGGCTGCCTGTTGCTTTTAGAACTGATTTTAAGATTTCATTCATGACTTACAAATCCCTGAGAGGGATGTATCAGCGCTCTTATTGCCTCATGCCCCCTTCTGCTCCTTGAGATCTTCAAATGGTTCATTCTTTTTGTTCCAAGGTCCAGATTAATACATAAAGGTGACAGAGCCTTTCCAGTTCAGGTTCCTCGACTTTTCCTTGATTCCATTTATGTTTTTTGACATTTCATGTGCTTGGTTCTATTGATTTTAGTTCATTTACTGTCTGTTTTTATTGTAAAGCACTTTGTAACTATTTTTTGAAAGTGTATTATTATTATTATTATTATTATTATTATTATTATTATTATTATTATTATTACTTCTCAACTGGTTAAACAGCCATTCATGAGAACACCAGAGTTCTTTTTGAGTCACTATTCAAATCAAATCCTTATTACAAGAGAACGAAACAAAAGATACTCAACAAAGTGAATTGAGGTCCTTAAGAGTTTCCCAGAGAATGAATGATTGTTTCAGTGGTTTGTAATGATCCTCCAAGAAACACAAGCATCAGAGAAGCAGTGAGTGACAATTACTCCCTGGTTTTCCAGTGGCCTTGTCCCATTTTCAAATGTGTAATCCTCTCTAAGAAAGCTCCAGCTGATAGAGAGAGTCATGATTTTCTCCACCAGTCAACGAGTTAATGAGTCTTTTATAATAATGTGTTTTTAATAACACGCCTGACCTTCTGACTAGATTAGCCAATAGAGCCATAGGTTCTCCCATGTCATATATCAGTTTCACACTGTACATTAATACAGTCACTATCAGATATCAGTTGGAACCTCTCTCCAGAGTAATTAGTGGTACCGAAATAACTGATTGTGATTTTGTTAATGTACACAATATTTTTTTGTATCATCTCTGAGACATCTGCTGCAGAATGAAACTCAAATTACTAAAGTTAATTACCTCTCATGGGTATAAAGACAGAGAAAATATTTCCTCAGCATGAGGGGGTTAGTGCTCAACTAGTGCAAATCAGCCACTTTGTTTTCACTTGAAAAACAGTGATTTGCTTTTTAAGAGTGCATATTTTTAAATTTTTACTGAGGTCATGAAAATTCAAAAGCAACACTAAAGTGAGACAGGTTCCCTGAGAAATTGTATTGATTATCTCCCTGCTTCATGTAAGCTGATTTCAAGATCTTTAGTCAGTGTCAGTTATCTTATTTAGCATTTTTAAACGGCGACCATTTAAAACTGAATACGTGATAAATTGCTTGTTGATATGAGCATACCTGCATGTATTCAGACGCCGCTGCTCTCCATAGGTCAACTCAAGCTGACAGTGTAATTACTGTGCCATCACCTCCTCCCGGGGTAGCCATCCATCAAGGGCCACTGCATGTGTTTATCTTACATGCATGAGCACAGACACACGTGTGCATTTAAATGGGCTTTAGATTGAGCCATGCCACTGGGCTGATTAGCCACATTTGCTTTCACTACTGACGCATGTGAATCTGAAGCGGATCATATGACACAGTGGTTGATGGGGTTTATTTCTTAAATCCTGTGCAGTATAACCATGTTGGTTCTGATCAATACTGGAAGATAACTGTTTAATATTCTTAAACTTCCAAGTCTGACTGTCCTCTTCTGAGACTACTGTGATGGAAAAGTAATGAGACTGTAAATGGGTTGTTTTTCTCACTGTTGAGTTGCTTTAATGACTTTTAGGCACATGAAAACTGTTAGAAACTTGACTGTATAATGTCAGATATGCATTAGTGAAGATGAATCCCTCATTTCTGGAAACTACTATATGCTCTAAGGTGAATGCATCCACTCTGCCAGCAGAAAGCCTGATTAATCATCTAAGTGAAGGATTTTTTACCGTCCACATTTGTGACTTTTAGTTGCTCCGGGATATTTTGACACTCAACCACTCGTTTGGAAAAATATTCAGGGAATAATTTTTCATTTTTATCAGACATTTTCCTCTTGCTACTACTACTTGCTTGTGGTTAGGTCAGATGTATTTGCCCTAACATTAGAGGACACAGCCTGATAAGTCCAGTATTACATGGCCGGATGTGGATGACGCAATATTTTAGAGATATTTCAGAGTAATCAGTCCTTCTAGTATTTGGACAACATTAAAGATGGCAGCAGTGGAGAAGAAAGTTTTACCTCACCTTCATTTGCCAGTGATGGTGGTTTTGAAGCCGTTTTGGCAACAGTTATGTTGACAGTATGGCAATCGTTTCTGCCATGTAAGAGACATTGTTGACATCATAAATTCCTGACATCTCCAGTTTAGTTGCTGGTGGGAATTGAGACGTTTTCCCACTCGACTGCTTGTGATTGCAGTGTGACCTACCTCATGATGGTCGGTAGGATTAACCGCAGGGGGCTGTGCATGTGTGTACAAAGTTCAGATTGTTGTGATACTTAAGAATTTACCAAACAAAACGATAATATGGTGAACAATAGGAGGGCTTTGTGTTTCAGTCTCCCTACCTGGGTTTATTTTATCACCTCAGCATGGTGTTGTGACTGGGGAGATGAGATGGTTGTGTGTAGGGTGCTGTATTCATGACGCATGCTGCTTCCTCTGCTACCGAGGAGGGGAACACACTGTAATATGTGCTGCATTCAGCCAGGTTAAATCCAGCTGGTTGTAGTGTCTGACAGGAGCAGCAGGATTTATTCTGTTTATCCTGGTAGTTTGCTCCACGCTCAGCCCAGGGACATGAAACAGAATGGCATATAGTAATGACAGAGCCTGGATGCGCTGCTACCTGCTTTTCCCCACAAACAGAACCATAAGCTGTGCTCTCATCTGTCCACTTCAGCATCAAGCGCTTACTCGTCACACATGCCTCTTTTTAGAAACAGGCCCATGGCAGCGCAGGAAAAAGCATATGGATTCTCCAGTTCAGCTCAGCTGCTTTACATTTCCTCAAAATTGTTCTTGTGCATTTGCTCATTCTCTGTGTCCAATTTACCGGCACTTTATCTGCGGCTCGTTTCTCCTGACTGTTTTGCTGGGTAGCAGACTCTTTGCTTCCTAAAAGGGAATGTCTTTGCATAGCTTAGTTAAACAAGGACACACACACAGTCACTGATGCAGAGATGAATGAGCTGATTCACAGAAATACAATGTGACATTACAACACAGGTGACACTAATTGAACAAACATAGACACGACAAGATACAATGTTTCCCGCAGAATGAGATTCTATTTGTGTCGGCAGCTGACGGGGGCACACCGCTTCAAATGATTGTATATGGTATAATTAAATAATACTGTATATAAGGTGCTCATCTGCTAATGTTTTAATTGCCAAATACTTTGTGACAAATAAATAACTAAACAATACATACAGCTCCATTGCTTCACGTTGTGTCAAACAACCGACTCGGCTGAAAGGCTGAAATGAGATTTTTCATTTGAAATAGTAAAAAAAAAAAAAAAAAAAAGAAAGACTTAATATGTGATTTATTTGTGGCAGGCTGCAACAAATAAATCACTGTATGGGAAACAGCACAAAGCAGGAGTTATTACATTAGTACAGATGTAGAGTTATGTGGGAGAAAAATGTGACAGATCATATATGATTGGATTGAATATGTGTCTCTTTTGCAGTCTTTGTAGATTTCTCCAAAAAGAAATATTAAGCTGTGGACAGATTCAAAGGACAACAAGGTCATTTCCTTGGTCATATTTCTGTAAAAATGAAAAAAAGAACAGCTTGACAAAGGAAGCTGACTTACCAGAATAGTGTTTTTTATTTCACCGCTGTATTTTGACACAGGGCCTTTGTCAAGGCTGTTTACGTAAGTTGTAAAAGAAAGCTAATATATGCTGTACAAGAAGGCTGAATCTTTATGATCCGTTGAGACCTCAACATATATATGGCCGCCTCAGAAGGAAGCTGCACCTCTAACACACCAAACGTAAACGTAAATAACAAAATGTAACATAAAAAACAAAAGTCATCAGCCAGTCATAAAATCCCATCGCATGAACAGAGGTTAGAATATATATCAGAAAGTCCTAGTTCAGTTCAAAAACGAAAAAGAAAATTACAAAATCACTATGAAAACTTTTGTAATGCTAAAAGATCATGAGATAATAAATCCAGAAAGGTCCCAGTTTGATTTAACCTCAAAATTCATAAAAACATGAAGAGGATTTTCCATTCACCATTATGCACATTTTACAAATAGGGTTTTTGAATCTGATTCTAATATTTTTAGACTAATTCTAAGGTAAATATATTAAATGTAAATGAAACGATTTTAGTCACCAGCCAATAATCATCGGTCTCTTCACTTGAATTCCTCACATCTTGCACCAGGTCATAATGTAGGGAAGATTAAATTTAGAGAAAATATTGAACAGTTAAATTGATGAATGAAATGTGACAGTTTTTTTTTATGTCACATTTAAATATGTATAGGTAATCATGACCTCAGTATATCTAAAGTCCCAGCTATAACCCTGACTGTGGGGTGTGTTGATACCCTCTGGTGACTGTTCAGGTCCTGGTTCTGCTGCTGCAAAAGAGAAAAAGTGCAGAGCAAACCAAATGAGTCTAACAGTTAAAGCTGGATAAAGTGTGCTTTACCCTAACCAATACTACTGACAGTAACATGCTTGATAAAAAATACCTTGTCAGAATGAACAATTAGACGCAGCTGAGGAGTCAGCAGACTGCAGATGTTGTTGTTTTTTTAACAATCTATTTAAAAAGCATTGTGCTGGAATAAAAACAATCATTTCTGCTCGCTCCCTGGGCAAGCGTCCTTCGCGGCTGGATGAATTGATCTTTATTTTCAATAGACTGGCTGATAACAAATGGCTGTATATTTCTGTTATAAATAGAATCATAAATACCAAACATTAGGTACAAGTATTTTATCCTTTCAAGATGCACAGCACTTTATGGCTTACTGGCTTATAACTCTCCCACAAAGGGATATTGATTCATAGCTTTGTCCTCACAATGAGGAAAACAAGAAAAGAGTTAGAGCTAACAGCTAAAGGTAATGCTTCACCTCTAAAAATAAACCATAATTCTTAGCGTGATTGTTCATTTTTATTTTTATTTCCAGTCAAACAATGAGAAGCTGCCTCCTGTCTGGCTGATGAATATGTTGAAGTATCAAACTTGTTACATCCTGCTATCACAGCCTATTATATACTTTTCTCAGTCTATGAAATATCAAGGTGCTATAGTGATGTGGTTTAATGCTCATGCGCTTAACTTCATAATTATTGTCATCATTGTATAATTCAGCGATTTCCCACCCTTCGACTATAATTGGCAGCCACACTGCAGCAGCCAGGCGCTGGGAAACTCCTTTGGGTGTCATTGACAGGTCTATCCACAGTCTTCCTTTAGTGTTCTCTCAGGAATGGCAGTCGATGCGAGAGGCTAGCCCGGGGAGCAATCAGCCCCTCCAGGCTCTACCCTGCCTGCCACAAATCAACATCACCACCGGCGTGATTCCTCCCTTCCATTCAGCCCATTTCAAACAAGTAAAACATGCGCATACAAACGATCACGTCTTCAAAGCATGAAAGAACGCTCTCTAATAAGCCGTGACAGTTTCCCTCATTGCAATTCAGACAACACATTTACTCTGTCTGTTCAAAAGGAAGTGAGATTCAGCTGGTAGCATTTGTTATCTGTACAGTATACAGAGGCGGCTACAGCTGTAGAGAACCTCCAATCTCTGCTGCTTATTTAGACGTGGAAGCTTAATGGCCACTGGGGCATCTGAGAGCATCAATCAACCAATATACTGTGGCGCATTTGAAAGTCCACCTCCGACAAAATTTGCATTTCAAGACCAAATACATCAGAACGGGGCCAAGGCAGTCGCATGTCACAGAGAAATGTGGCTCCTCAGGCACATTTTGAAAGGAATTATTGAAGTCACGCATGAATATTTGAACCCGAACCAGCATTGTTTTGCCATTTGTCTGTCATGTGTTGTAGTGGACTCAAATACAAACCAACCCTTAAATATTAGACAGGAATGACGACACTGGACCATTCTGCAAAACCCCTGTTTATGTTGAATGTTTTCACTGTGTAATACCAATGTTTGTTTTTTTTTTAAATTCTCGCTTTTTACAATATCTGCACATGGCAGCAAGGGTCAGATACGGGATAGATTGTAGTTGTGGCAAATGACCTTTCGGAGTAAACATTAGGCAACTAAAGTACATTGCAATACATTAGCCGAGCATTTACAGGGAGCCTATTATTCTAATATTCCGGTTATAATCAGCTTAAAAGTCCAAACCATAAACACTTCAATCAGAAATAAACAGACCGACTGAAACTTTAATCAGTTGCGGAGAGGCAGTCAAAACCTTTTCAGAAACCAGTCAAAAGAAAAATTGTACCATGTAAATTTAACCTGACTATTTTCTGGCTGTGTTCTTTCTGCGTCTTGACGTAAATGCGTGGAGACCTGAGTTACTCTAAATTGTTGGACTACATGATAAAAAGATGTTGAGCATACGTCACTGAGCAGTTCCAATGAAAATGTGTTAGCGCACGTAAACACCAGACTGTATTAAATCACATCCAGTGTGAACTTCAGGCTGGAGGCATGAGAGTCAAACATGCTGCAGGATCATCCCTCCCGCCTTCAGTTTCAGGGTTAGGGTTCTTTTCAGTTATACTAGGCTTTACAAACGCTGTAGCACTCTCAGGAGTTATGGAACCCGTGTTTACCACTGATAGTAACTTCAGCAACAGAAAGCTGGACTCAAACAGCTGATAAATGTGGTATTTCTTGTATAAACTGCTCACATCCATTCTTAGTTTTGATTGTTGTTTGATGGCTGCAGTTCCTGCTGCTGTTGAACTGTATTTAATTATATAGAGAGGTGTTTCTGTTTATTTAGCCTACTGTCACTGATGTAAATGGGGTGGACACAATATAGAATGTGTTATTTTTTTCTTTTCTTTTCTTTTTTTAAATCTGTTTACATTTTGGCAAACTTGCACCAATAAAATAGCAATAATAATAATGATAATAATAATAATAATAAACTTTATTTGTATAGCACCTTTCATACAAGAAGTGCTGCTCAAAGTGCTTCAAACAAAGAAATAACATGCACCAAGTGCATCACATGAAGAGACATAAAATGAACATAAAAACAAAATGAGATGGAATAATAATAAACTAATGAACTAATAACAGATGAAGTGAATAATTAAAATAAGTGAAAGACGGGTTTCATGGGGCACATCGTGGTGCCAAAAACAAAAACTTAAAAAAAAAAAAATAGATTTCATAGAATGCATACAATCAGTAAGACATCAATACTAATAAAAGAATACTGACTTAGTTATTAGCACATCCTGTTTGCAGTGTAACCATTGACCATCATGTCCCAGTGGGGCTGTGGACTATATTAATGTTAGCTAGGTGTACCTAATAAACTGGAAACTTCCTTTTGAAAAAATGGACTTATTCATCAACATAATGAAAACAAGTGAAGGCTTTCCATCTGTACGAAGTTCTGTACAAATGAATTCATCATCTAGATGTCGAATGTGTTTTCACTGCCTAATATCTACAATGTATTATTTACACTTCATGAACTGATGAAACAGCCAAGTGCATTATTAGTTTTAGTCTCTGTGCCAGGAGCTGCTTATTATGATATTTGAGATATACTGTGCATATTTATGATTCATTATGATATAATTGTCCCTGCAAGAAAAATGCAGACCATTGCAAGTGCTTGACCAGAGAAATGCTATAGATCTGTTCCTGTGAGTTATAGACTGATGATCTTCAGCTGACAACTTCATCCAACATAGAAAATGGAAAGAAAATCAAAGAGGCTTGGAGAGATGGTGTTTTGAAATGATCTCATCAGTGAGAAGAAGCTGTGGGAAATGACTTGGAGCACCTGTGGTTGTGAGGGTGCTGGACGCTTAAATATCGAGTATGTACAGTGCTTTGTGTGCTGAAGCAGTAAACAGCCGGGGCTGAGGCGGGGGGGATTTTCAGTGCCCATATTTTCCCAGCACTCATCTCCCATGTAATGGCTCTGTGATTTACAGCAATGCACCGCGGGAGCTCTATGAAGTGCCAGGCCATTTTTACACCTTGTGCCCATTAGCTGCTCAGCAGAGGGATTTTTACAAACCACTCTATGTGTACGAGGTAGGTGGGTATTGATGACAAGAGCGGCTCCCAGGCATGACAGTCATCACAGGGTGGGAAGGACAAAAAAAGCAACGGCACACAGAGAGATCGTCATGCTTTTTATTATTCAGTCTCATTTCCCCGATCATCAAGCCCCTAATTAATTCCCCTGTGCGCAGAGAGATAACTCAGGGACCCAGCTGGCTACAGAGCAGACAATCGTCATCCTCCAAGTGGGGCAAGCGCCTGTCAGTTCACCTGCTTTCTTCCTCTCTTTCTCCCTCTTTCTTCTGCTCATACTCTCCCTGGGGCTTGCTGATACTGATGCTAGGTGAGATGCCAACCCTCGTTCATTTAATTCCCCGTCATTCACCAGAGGGTAATCACATATTCACTTTGTTCTGTGAGTTACATTATTGGAAACCTCTCGCTGTTGAAGAAGGCCAGCCCATATGTATAGATGCACAGGATATGAGCCAGAGTGCGGCATGGTGACGAAGACTAAACTAAAAACATAAAGTGTTCCATCATTACAACCTCCATGCGCCTGATTGTCCCCTGTAAAATCATTTACGATCAATGTCAATTCAGACTGAAATATGAATGAACAACTAGTGGATGAAACTGAAAAAGATTCAATTCAATATCGATTCATTTAGAGATACTTCAGTTACAACACCCATTTTGTTTGGACATGAACGAGATTCTCAGACAACTAATGTTGTAAATCATCCCTAAATTGTTGCATTACCAATAATATTAATATTTAACCATGAACCACAAAGCAGTTACATTAATGTTGTTTTTATTTAACATGACCAACATTTAGACATGCATCTCAAGAAATAATACAAGTTATGGGGGTTGCTAACGTACCTCGGTTCTCAGGGTACAGTGTGTACAAGCAGGTACACAGCTTCTTCTTCTATGGGCTTCTTCTTGCACATCTTATGGCTTTGCTTTTGTCCAGCTCTTTGCTGTCTTTGAAAATGCAACTACACATCTGCCTTTAGACCAGTGCCTTCAGTGAAGCTGCATCTGCAGTGTTTTTGTCTCTCACATGGTCAGAACTTGCACGAAAAGGCTGGTCACGTGAGACTAATGTCCATACGTACGTACATCCCATTCACATGAACACGATGTCTCAGTCACGCCTTGAAATTTGGCACAAATGTTCACTTTGATTCAAGGATGAAGTGATTAGGTTTTGGTGGTCAAACATCAAAGGTCACTGTGACCTCACAAAACACATTTTCAGGCCATAACATACATATTCATTGACTAATTATGACACATTTAAGGCAAATGTCTTTAAGGATAAAATGAAGTGATGACATTTTATATCC
Source organism: Seriola lalandi dorsalis (assembly GCF_002814215.2). NCBI lineage: Eukaryota > Metazoa > Chordata > Actinopteri > Carangiformes > Carangidae > Seriola > Seriola lalandi. Next base: position 4,106,324 of record NW_019525658.1, read on the forward strand.
AAATGGTCAAAGTTCAACTTCACTGTGACATCATGATGCTCTGCAAAAACACTTCTGGCCATTATTCAAATGGCTGTAATTCAGGAAGGACAGATTGTGACCATATTTCCTGCAACTTAGCTGGTTGGCAGAGGCATAGAACCGAGAGATGGTAAAATTGTGATTTTATCCAATACTTTTGCTGATGACTTAATAACATTGTGTTTATTCTCGAATGTCCCCCTGATTTCATGGCAGGTAGCATTCTTTATTCACTCTGGGCTGTGGATAATAAGCGGGCTACAATTTCTCCGTAAACCATAGACTGTATGTAAACACGTAATTGAAACCAACACAGCAAGACAGAAAACACCCAACTTCACTCTCTCAGGGTCCACCGAGGACTCCCTACTCTGTGGCTGCGCATTACTGTGTGACTGTTGCACACATAACTGCCCCCATAAAGGAAAGACAGGGGAAAGAAAACTACTTTTAGACATGATTAAGCATCTTAAATATTACACATAAATATGGAAATAAAAATAACAGTTATAGGGCTGTAAATTATAATGAAAAGATTATTTTTTTATGATGATAAAACTAAATTCTGCAAAAGTCCAAAATAATGTTGTGGAATTATTCCTTCTGAATTATATAGCTTACAAGAGTATAATGTACAGCTTCATAAGCAACATACATTCTACTTTTAGGTTACAATTTCCCAGTCACCTTCATCAGGAGCTCAACACATTGAGGGCTGAGGAGCAGCAATTATAACGTAAGCTCGGCTGCTAAAAGACAGAGCTGTCAACAGGATCAGTTTCAATGATATCAGATGTGACTTAGCAGCAGTTTTTCATTATTACCACAAGTTGACAACTTCATAGCACGCACCACTAAATATAATTCCACTCTAAAATGTAATGATTAGAAAGCAAATTTAAGTATCGCAGTAATGTGCTGCAGCCACAATGAACCGGATGGATGATTGCTTCTTGATAAAAATCTCATTTGCTCAGTGTAATCAAAAACAAAACTAGTTAGGGCCATGTCTGATATAATATGTGTAATATATATTCTAATAGCACTCACCACTTTTACTACTTTTACTATTGGATGGATCAGATATTCAGAAAGGTACTAATGGCCCATTCCTCTCCGCCAGTCCGGACTAAAACATAGGATGCATTAGATGTAAATGTGCCTGTGTAGGAGTCTTCTCAAGCATGCATCTTCAGTGCAGTGGGAAAAAAAAGAATATATATATTTATATATGTATGTATGTGTATGTATATATATATATATATATATATATATATATATTTTTTTTT
>NW_019525658.1:4107653-4114128 GCF_002814215.2 Seriola lalandi dorsalis
TTTTTTTTTTTTTTTTTTTTTTTTCAAGCAGTTCAAGTCACTTTTTGTGCTTTGGAAAGAAGCTTCAGAATCTTCTGAGATGTCCCCCAGTAATTTATCATTTGGTGTGTGTGTGTGTGTGTGCGTGAATGTATGTGTGTTTCTACTGTAAAACTGGAAATTTCCCTTGGATGTGCAAACACCAAAGTACTCTGAAAGCTTTTTCTGCTTTTTGCATGGTAGATTATTAGATGTAAATCTGGCCCGCGCTCCAGTATTGTACAGTAAAATCATTCCGGACAGGTGACTTCCTTCAGCACAGACAACACAGACAATCATAAGCTGCAACACAGCCAGCGTGAGCAAGTTCTGTTTATCACGAAGAGGGAATTAACTTCAAAGGGATTTGGAAATGTCCATGTGGAATGTAGGCTCCAGGATGAATTATGCATGAAAAATGCTTCACTAGAGTAATGTGCTGACACAATTTGTCACATGCCACAGGAATACATAAGTTGCAGAGTAGCCTTGTTGGAGGAGTTGATGCACTCAGGTGGTATGGTTCCTCTGGGCCACTGGAGGTCGTGCAGCTGTGTAACCCACACCGACTGCATGGTGAATTACTTATGAGACCCTTCTTTGCCTTAAGAGGAAAGCTGGGAGCCTTGATATACAGTAGCTTTGAAAAAAAATTGCTCTTTACTTTAAATCTGTGTGTGTGTGTGTGTGTGTGTGTGTGTGTGTGTGTGTGTGTGTGTGTGTGTGTGTGTGTGTGTGTGTGTGCGGGGTGGCACAGTGCTAGTAGGATTTAAAGGCTGGGCTTGAGGCCATGTATCATCCCCAGAGGCTCCCCTGCTGTCACTATGGGGGGCTACACATTTGAGTGGTGACATTTTGATGGAGAGGAAGGTAAACAGCAGCAAAGATTTCACATACTCAGACAAAAAAGCTCTTTTCTGAGTTCTGAATCTGCACTTGCCACCAAGAGGCCCTTAGGATGTTTTTCTCATTGCTCACACTTGACTCATTAATCTATGCAAAGTGCTCATCAGTAATGTGAGAGACCTCACGCTGAGCTGGAGATGAGTTTATTAAATAAGAAATACTTCCTCTAACTGCCATCCAGAGGTGGTTGATGTGACGAGTCACAGCACTCATGCAACAGGGTTAAATGTGTACAGTTTCCTGTCAAGGCTGTTCAAATGCAGTAGATATAGGTCTCATTTACATTTGTCATTTCAAGTGTCTGATATCTGAATAATGTCTACAAGAGGTTTATGACACTTTCATTTACACTTAAGGCTACATACAAATCTGGGTTGACTCTCCTCCGGTCTAGAGGGAGGTTGCGATGCACCTGCAGCTGTTGTGGTATCTTAAAGGTCCCGTATTTTATTTCAAAGTGTTGATCGATAAAAAGATATATTTGTAGTTTTAATAACTAAAAAACATCTAAGTGTAGTTTTACATCTCCTCTCTCAGGCTTCTCTCTGGAGCTGTAGTAACAACAGGTCGGTGAGCCAATCAGGAGAGAGGAGGCTCTGAGCCTCTCTTCTGATTGGCTGACTGTTTTCTGAGTGATTGAATGAAAATATAGCAGATTTGAGGTAAAAACTCAGAGAAACCAAATCCTGCAAGGCTCAGTTTCCGAGTATACTCTTGAATTTCTCTGTGGACTGAGCACTTTGATACTTTCACAGTATTAATATAGAACATAGACCTTATCTATGATCAAAGAAGACATGGACATCTACAATTATACTATACGGGACCTTTTAAATAACCAGAAAAAAAGATCAGCTTGTGCGCATTAGCACTTAAGTTACAACAGTAACATTTTAGCTACCATTACCTAACAGCTCCCACAAACACAATAGATGAATCATATTCATGAACTATGAGTGAAGCAAACGTTTTATCCTCACGGCTCAAGCTGGATGTCTCTTGTATTTGAGCGTAGCTTATATATAGAAATGACTGAAGCCATTTTTGTCCTTTAACGACACAGAGAACAACGGCTAATTTCTGTGTAATCTTAGTGCTACTTCAACTGCTGTTATCATAGTCAGAACACAGACCATGGCTGTATTAAGAATCAGATAGTGGGTATATATTTGGGTGGACTGCTTACTGACATAGTTACACTACAAGAGTCTACACAAGTCTTGGAGAGACGGATTTTTCACACCGTCAACATCTGGTTGGAATGGGTCCTTAACCTCCTCTGGAGGTGGGTTGAACAGCCTGATTCCAGTCTGTATTGGATGCTTTTTTCGTTTTGTTTTTTTTGCCTTTTTTGAGATCAGAGAGAAATCCAATCTGTTCAATACACATGAAACGACTACGTGTAAATGGGGTCACAGATTCAGGTCCCGACCCACTTGGAGTAGAAGAATTTGTCTTACTGACCCACAATGAATAAGAGCAACATCAACAAAAGCCTTAGGAAAGGTCACATCTTGGCAAAAAGATTTTGCAAAAAAGATTCTGTTACAAGCTTTTGCTAAGGGCCATTTCTGTCTCAAGTGAATCCAACATGAAATGACACACATGCAGAACTATAAAACTGTCACAGTACAGATCATGTATGCCACAGTCAATCATTGCATTTGCATTTGAAGCCAGCAAAATACTTTGAGAGTCACACAAGTACAGAAACACAGGCCTGGGACTGCTGAGCAAATAACACAATCTGCAAGTCAAGATTTGAGACAGGAACAGAGTGATGTGCGTCTGATGAACAAGGATAAACACACCGACTGCTGTAGGGATCGAACCTCTGACCTGCTCTTTACCAGGCAGCCTCACCTACAGACCAAGTTAACCACACAAACAAGAAGAACATGCGCACAGGTCTCAAAGGTGGCTTGTAATGCAGCTGTTGGCTGTGACAGTGAACTGGATGAAATGTGTGACGACTGAGGTTTTGCCAGCTGCATCATATGAAATTAAATATGATTTCATGTCACAAGAAGTGGTGTAAAATGCCTTGAAGTGTAAAATACAGTCTCTGAATGAGATCGTTTTGCTGTATGTTTCATCTGGGGATTTGTGAGAAGAGGAGAATCCACCTAATCCTAAATGTGCTATAATTAAGACAGATTTTACAGCAATGTAAAGCATTTGATCGAGTGTATATTCATACATATGAATGACACCGGGAATGTAAAGCACCTCAAATTAAAGCAGAGTACAAAATGGAAGCAGGCCATTACTGGTATTTGCATGCTGAGAATTTACATTTTTTCCTCTCCATTTAAGGCTTTTTTCCCAGAGGTCTTAAGGTTGATTCTATTTTTCTGCTCTGGAGACGTTGTCCTCCAATACCTGTTCATTTTAATATCACACCAGTCTACTCTCAATTTCCATTATAATGACAGTGGAGAAAAAATGTCCATGTGTGACATTTATTGTGATAAATATTAAGTGTTGTAAAAGGAACACCTAGAATGTCAAATCTTTCATTGTTGTGCTGAAATCAGGATTCTTTTAAAACTCATACACTTTGTCTAAAACATGTAGTTTAAAGGACCCATATTTTAGACTTCCTGTATTTTATTTGGAGTTTTGATCCATAGGAAGATATATTTCCTCAATGTAGTTTACATCTCCTCTCTCAGGCTTCTCTCTGGAGCCCTAGTAACAACAGGCTCTGAGCCTCTCTTCTGATTGGCTGACTATTTTCTGAATGATCGAATAAAAAGATTTCAGGTAAACACTCAGAGAAACCAAATCCTGCAAGGTTGGATGGTGGGTCCAGGTGGGTGGGGCTTGGGACATGACTGAGAGCAGTGACTGCTTTGTTGTGACATCACAAAGTTACAGAAGTCCTGATGGCTCGTTTACAGGCTGTGTGTGTTTCTTTTTGGATGGAGCGCTTTGATACTTTCAGTGTTGATATAGAACCTAGACCTGCTTTATGATTAAAAACACATGGAAATTTATACCACATGGGACCTTTAATCCATTTTCTTAGCTGTATATAAACCAACCTGGTGGAGTTTAACTTTAATGTTCCACTGTTCGGCACAGGACATAGTGTATTATGTCTTCATTGCAGTTCTCATTAGCTGCCTTGCATCTTACCTTTGTCAGGATGTATCTTCATTGCTTAAGTCAGTTATAGACAAGCATGCTGAGGTTTAAGGGGAGAGGGGAGTGAATGTGTGTATGTGGAAATCTCACTTTACATAATATGGAATATGAACCTTTAATGTTACAAGCTGTGAGGAAAGAAAATCATGTCGGAGCAAGTGTCCAGCTGCCAAATTCTGCTGGAAATTATAGGTTGATAAGACGGGGGAGAGTGAACCACAACAGTAAAGTTGTGAGTAATGAAACCAAAACAATGAGCTGAAATAAGTTAAAAAAGCTCCATAAATCTGAGAAAAGTGCAGGGCTGAGTGGGTTTGTCACTAGGAACGACTCTTTTCACATTTCACACAACCATTTGATCAGTTGTTCATATGAAAATATTGATGAGTGCAGCTTTAACTATAAAGTATACACATTAATGAGGCTCAAACATCAACTTACCATCACATCTTTATGACTGATTTATGCACATTTAAGCTTGTGCACACAGTTATGAATAATTTAAAATGAGAAACACATGAATCCAGTCAGAAAATGCTGAAAACTGAAAAATGCTGAAATGTTTGCTGGTTGGAGAAGAATCCATTTGCATACACGTCTGAAAACAGCTCTGTGCTCCTCAGTGCATCTTCACCCTATCACTGAACTCAGATTACAACACACAGCACTTGCTTTTTGTTTCCTTTGATAGTTTGACAATCTGTGAGATATTCATACAACAGAAGTGAGATGCCAAAAAGTTCAGTTTACCCTGTGGCGAAACTGTTGCCATGGCTTTAGTCTTCAGCAACTCACACGTGCCAGGAAGTTTTCTTTTAGAAAACAGAAAGATAAAAACAGGATTGTAAAGTTTCTATTCAGTTTTATTGACTTTATTCCTCCTGGCTACATCTGCATTTAAAGCAGGAAGCTGTGCAGAATAAAGTCAATAAAAGTGGAATGAAATGCCATGTTTTCCCTTGTTATGCCCCCCGTGCTCAATGATACTGGAGCCAGTCTTTGGTTCCTAACACCTGCATTTTTGTAAAAATTTTTATGACAGTTGCTCAAAAGCATTGAGTATTTTCTTCAAGGTTAGGGTGAGAAAATCTGCTCAGCACAGTACGTCAAAGCGTTTTGTGTGATTGTATATTCTGCTGCATTGGTGCGTTCTGCTACATTAAACTCTCCAGTAAAATGAGCAGGCTGTTGACAGGTTGTTGTGTTGTGGCTGTTTTGTCCTCGCGGGACACGCTCAGCGGGATGTTCCTTTTACAGAGCGGACTGTGATTACTCTGCTTAGTTCACCTGAAGACAACATGCAATTCCCATTGCACTGACAGAGGAGGCTGCATTGATTATGTGCAGTACAAATAAAGCAGCGAAAACAATGCTAACTGCCAATCTGTCGTGTTTCCACCCCCGGTCACCGTGTATCCCCACAGGGGCAAACTGCGGGCTTCCTCCCGGTTTATTTCCATCTGTGCTATTAAACCACGGGTGCGCTGGTGGTGCTGTTTATACTGTCTGTGAGATAGACAGTTGACTCAGTCCTCAGTGGGTTGAGTGATTGAGCCTGAGAGTGTATCAGTACTGCCAGCCGACAAGAGATGAGGACAGCAGTTGTGCGGTGATGAACTTGTAAGATGAGACCATCTGTTGGTTGGCTGCTGGACCAGTATATGAAACGCTTCCACTCACCTATTCAATCACACAGGAACAGGGATTAGATGGCAACCTTTTGACACTGGTGTCAGAAGTTAAAAAGAAGAAGAAGAAGAGGGCTTTGTTGAAAATCTTGAAAACACAGAGGAATAAGGAATTTTTTAATCAACCTGCTGCAGATCTCTTCATCTCAACTTTATTGATTATGCAATCAGCCTATTGCTGATATGTATAATTGTACTTTAGCTCCAGGTAGTCTTTTAAGAATTATCGATCACTGCTCTGAATAAAACTGCCAAAACGAATCACCACTAAGTGTCCCGTTACTTTATTTTTCAACTGTAACTGAGTCTTAAAACTAATGGGCGACTTTCTTTTTTTCTGGGGGGGTTATTCATTTCATGGAGTGATATGTTTTGCTGATTTATGCAGCCACTCAACTGCAGCACTTTATACTGCAGAATAGAGTCCTGCTAGTGTCAAACAAGAGAGGGACTAACGGAAAAGCACCCTCACTGTACAGAAAGCAGCCCAAATTATTGTAACAAGCCTAAAGAATTTGTAAACACCCAAATAAACAAACGTTGTCCCTGGACAGAAAACTGCTCAACTGCGACTGTGTCTTGTTTTTTGATTCTGTGTTACACTGCAGCAATGTGACAGCTTTGTACAGCTCATCCTGAAACAAAACACTGTGTTGTTCTTGAAATTCAAGTGAAATTTCAAAAAGTCCTCCAAATTAAATCATAAAAGACTG
>NW_019525658.1:4114148-4140492 GCF_002814215.2 Seriola lalandi dorsalis
ACTGTACAGAAAGCAGCCCAAATTATTGTAACAAGCCTAAAGAATTTGTAAACACCCAAATAAACAAACGTTGCTCCCTGGACAGGAAACTGCTCAACTGCGACTGTGTCTTGTTTTTTGATTCTGTGTTACACTGCAGCAATGTGACAGCTTTGTACAGCTCATCCTGAAACAAAACACTGTGTTGTTCTTGAAATTCAAGTGAAATTTCAAAAAGTCCTCCAAATTAAATCATAAAAGACTGCAGTCGCACTCCGGAACAACACATAAGTGTTTTCTGATGTTACACCCGTATTGGCAGAACGACATCATTCGTTAGTGACTTCCAAAACGAACATCACCCTTGTGAAGATAAAACCGTTCTTTAAGCGTAGAGGCAAAGAGTTAGTGGGAGTTTATGTACTTTATGTACTTTATGTTCACCCACCCAACCACTCAGACCTCCTCGACTTTGTAATCAACAATGTCACACCACTTCCTCTGTTGATCAGAACAATCATTATTCCTATTTCAATCAAGAGAGACAAAACTTCTATTGCCATGTGCAAAGAGAGGAAAAGTGAGAGATATGACAGTAATTTGCGGTTAGACCCCATTGTGATGTCATCATATGTGATTAGGGGCTGAGGCTGTGCAAAATATAGGAAACCCCTGGGGTCTAGACAGTGGTGGTGGTCCTGGAGATAGGAAGAGGAGAAGCTGGAGATCTGGATGTGAAGAGAGTGATGAGCTCAGCCTGACTGGATATGAAGACAGGAGGTGAAAGGGGTGGAGGAGAGTTGCAGCAACCGCACTGAAATGACAGCTGACAACGGGAGAGAGGAGAACAGAAGTATGACTGCGACAACTTGATTGGCAGTATGAGATCCTGGCGCGATGTGATTGGTTCCCAAGCACCTGAAATCAGCCAATTACGAGGAATGGGATGAGAGAGGGAGAAGGAAAATTCAGGTTCAACATGACTGGAACATCTGTAGTGATCCAGTGGGGCAATAAACACTGATCATCAGATCAGCCACATCATCTGTTTTAGGTGGGATCACCCGTCAAAATGTTGACATTCTGACCCTTTAGTACTCAGAGTAGTCTTTACCACATTATGACATGAATACTCAGTACTCATGGATCAGATCACACCTTTATTTTGATGTCAACTACACACCGGTAAAGTTTTGTGACTGTATCTTGCACAGTTGTGACGCGAGTTTGGTGATAAAATCTCTTCACAGACAGACAGATATACTGTATAACACCTGTCAAAGTCCTCAAAGCCCCCACTGTGGTGGTTCCTGCCATTACACACACACACACACACACACACACGCACGCGCGCGCACGCTGTCGTGGCTCTTAATAAATCCTGCATCAAAGTCAGTCCCTGGTTTCCAGATCATGACACTTCTCTCATAATAAGTGAAAGTAAAACAACGATCTCACCTGGCAGGTGTTTTCACTGAGTTAAGCTGTGCTCTGTGACTGATCATCACTGGTCACTCAAAACTCTGAAATGAGAGGTTGGTAAATTTCAGGTTGTTCATTCAGCCTCTTGGCTTGGTGATGATAGTTAATACCAAACTGCACATAACATGACAAAGTTCATACTGGGTTATGGTCACCTGAAAACAACCCAGTATGAACTGAAGTTATTTGTATCATGCATCAATCGGCAAACGGTTTATGGGATGAGAATTTTTGCGTAAATAAATTACCGCGTGTTACTTTAACTCTGAATTGCTGTGTATCGCTGATAAGCCTGACCATCTTCTCTCTCTCCTGTGTTTCTCAACAGTCTGAAGAACCAGATATGTGTCCAGTGAGCGTGGGACGGAGATAACAAACAACTACTGGATTGATGTCAGACAAGCTGTGGTCAGCTTGCCCTGCTTTTTCTGCCTCTGCCCTGCTTCTGCTCTGCTCCACATCATTTCAATCTCTCTCTCTCTCTCTCTCTCTCTCTCTCTCTTTCTTCTGTCTTTCTCTCTGTCTGTTTCGGCCGCCCTGACAAGGAGGAAAATAAGGAGATTTCTTTTGTAACACTCTAGCACTGCATCAAATCTCACCTGTCAGTATAGAGTACAGTCTAAACAGTTTCTCCGCATTGCTGGCCACTCTTAAATCATCGACCTTTGACATTCCACTCCAGCTGTGTCCTGTGTTTTTGATCCACTGACAGTCAGAGAGCATGAAAGTGGATCTGACACACAGCGGCCGTTCTAAAAATGCATGGACTAAATTATACTCTATTCTCCACAGGATGCTAAGTACTGTAAGTGGAATTCTAATTAGAGAATATGAGGGTTGTTTTTAATTGTTTTTGTTTTATCATACTACAAATGAAACAGAACATATTTATTTGAATTTAAAAGAAAAAGACATATGTTATTTATTTGTGGGCTTTGACTATGAGAACATGATTCTCTTAGCCCTCAGATTCTGTATGGTACACACAGTGTAACTTGACTATAATGCTTTTATTGCATACATACTTGCAGTGGAGCTAAATCCTCTTCCTGCTGAAAGGGGTTGATGGCAATAATGACACTGGTTGGCCTCTTACTGTATGATGTAATGGTGTTATCCTCTATTGGCTGTACTGAACAGTAAATGGCTCTGGTAGTGCTTAAAGAGACCAGCAGAATTAAAAAGAGACATCAGCATCTACGCAGGCCCAGAAAATAGTTTCTAAAGTGATACTTCTGACTTATTACAACTCAGCTTTTATTCTGCTTGTTTTGTCCATCACTCCTACTGGTAATAACCAAACGACTTGGAGCTCTGGGAGCACAGTAGTATGACTAAAAGACATCCAATTAGACAAGAAACACACAAGGTCAGGTGATCAAACAGGTTGTAAACAAACCTCCAAGTTTATTTGAAGAGAAAAATAAGGTGAACGATTTATTATTACTCAAACTCCATCCATGCACCCGTCCTAATATGGGTCAGGTTTCTGTAGCAGCAGGACAAGTGAAGTGTCCTAAATATCCCCCAGTCCTCCAGGTTTTCATGGGGAATCCTGAGCCCTTCCCATGCCAGGTGGGCCATGTCCTCCCTTCAGTGGATTCTGGGTCTGGCCCAGGTTCTTGATCTCCACCCAGTTGGAATCATTTCGGGGGTTCCACTCCAAGCTCCTTCCAAATGTCTTGAGATGCTCATCCTGTCTAAAGCTTCTAAATGATGCTTCTGGGAAAATACACATTATCCACTTTGCAAATCTATGCAAATAAGGATGTCATGTGTAACCATAGATTTCAAATGCTTGCAGAGGTTTCCATCTGTGCATCGTCCAAAATTCAGCAACATTTTGTGTGGACCTGAGCAAGCTCCTGTCGTGATAAAAGAACACCATATAAAAGACCATGTAACCATCTACAGATATCCGACTTACATCCATTCTTTCTGCAATTACCTAAAGATTGTGACCATATGTAAGGTTTAGGGTGTAGATCGGCTGTTAAATTGAGAGCTTTGTCTTCAGGCTCATCTCCCTCTTTACCACCCAAAAGGAACATTCAAGGCCTCGGACTGAGGTGCTTACCCACATCCCTGATGTTTCGCATTTGCTACAGACCAACACAGTGTGCGGTGGAGGTTGCTGTGGGATGTTGCCAACAGAACTACATCATCTGCATAAAGTAGAGCTGCAGTTGTAAGGCATCAGTATTCTTTGAGTCAGGTGGTCGGAACAGTGTTAGAAACCCCTTCCCCCTCACAACTTTACAAAGCCTCCATTGGTGAATCTGTCCCTGACGATATCTGTAACTTGAAACTGACAATCCGACAATCAGGCCCACTTCACACAGCAATTAGCCAGATGGGTGGAGTTGAGAGAGTAAGCAAGGATCAAAGTTGTCACCCTGTTTCAAATGTGATTGGTTGGAACAGCTGTAAACACTTCTGCCTTCAGACATGGTTTCAACCATAATCTATTGGTTAACTCTACCACACACTGTTCCCACCACAGCTGCACCTTGAGATTCTGTCCAAACCAAACTCTCCATCGTAATTATGCATCACAGTTTACTGACTGACTTCTTGTTGAAATAATCTTGTTAAACCATCGTCTTATTTATAACCTGTCTGACTGTCACAGATCATGTTTCTTGTCCCAATTTGTAGTAGCGTTTGCTCCATGCTCCCAGATCTCAGCAGTTTGGTGAGGACATATTTATCATAACAGACAGAAATGCTACCAAATGCCAGCTGAATTAAACCAAAATAAAAAATAAACAATTTAATTCCTCCTGGTTTAAACAGATGTTAAAAGACATGATTTATTTCACAAAATGAAAATACAAATGTTCTTTTCAGCAGCATAAACAGAGCGCTGTACATGATCAGTGTTATAAGCTTAGAAATATTTCCTCTGGTTAAGATGCTTTCATTTCAGTATGGTCTTCATCTCAGGGAGGTGTAACTGGTTGCTTTAGAGAAATTTAACACTGCTGTTGAGAAACATTCACATGTACTGGATCCATTCCAATATAGAGCCTTGTCGAATGTGTTGGTACATAACAGACTGATCCATAACTGTCATGGTTTCACGAAAAGAATATTGATATTGTGCGGTGTTTTAAAGGGTAATTCAGCTTAATATACACTACTGGTCAAAAGATTTAGAACACCTCCATTTTTCCAGTTTGTATCAAAATTGAAATTGTTCAAGTCCAGTGAATAACTTTAAATGGTTCACTTACATCATTCTTGCAGCAACAGAAGTAAATGAAGCCTTGAAAGTTGATGCAAACAATTCCTACATGTGTCCCAACCTTTGTTGTTGACGTACAAACTTTGTGTCTGTGCAAAGGCAGAACAAACTGTTACTACACCCTCTGATGTAATATTAGGACGGTACAGCAGGAAGTAGTACTTTTTATTGTAGTCAGAATGGTGAGAAAAAGGCACAGAGGTCGGTCAGGTGTTCATCCTACAGCACAGCGCCTCTCAAACTTCTTCACATCAAAGAACCTAAACTGACACAAATTAGACCAAGGACCCTGATAAGATCTTTGCTTTCAGATGTTCTATCACAGAAAGTGTTTAGAGCCCATGACCAAAATAGTCATATATTCTGTCATTGATGGTAATTGTAGTGAAAATAAATTATTCCCCTTTTTGCTGGGAACCTGTTGGGGTCCCCGGACCACACTTTGAGAACCACTGCCACAGCAAGATAATGAGCCAAAGCTTTAGAGGAACAGAACCAGAGAGAGGCTTCACATGATGGAGGAGCAGCACAGACTCCAGAATTAAACCCCATGGAGCTGGTTTAGGACGAACTGGACAGAAGGTGAAAGTGCAACACATTCATGGAACTTCAGCAACAGTGTTGGGATGAACTTTCCAAACTTTTCCATTGTAGAAAGAAGCCATGCGAGAGTTCTGCTGCTGGATGAAACAAAATATTAGATTTTATTTAGTTCAAAAATTCCATGATTCCTTGCTTTTAAAATCTCCAGTTGTTTATTTGTTCTATGTCTTAATTTCAGAAACACTGAGATATTGAATCGTGTAAATTTAAATAACATGCTGGAAACATGGAGGCGCTCTAAAACCAGTTGTGTATATAGATCTATATAGATATCTTATTCAAAGCTTATGTAGCATTCTTCTTTCTTATGTGTCACATTAAGAAATTAAAGATGTCAGTGTTGTATAAATGAGAACTTGAGGAAAATTATAAATTCATAATATATTACTGTTGTGGATCAGATAAATTTGTAATTGCTATCTGTTTACAGTATAAGTGAGTTCTTTTACTGTCATTTTCAGTGCTGTGTCAATTACAGAACTGTGTTTATTCCAAATGTAGCTTTGACTCACGTCGTTGAAGCGTTTTCTTTTTGCAGAGACCTCTACGTTTATTGACAAATGAAATCACGTGAACATAGAGCTGGAGATTTGTACTGTAGAGACAGAGAAAAAAAAAAATCATCAATAGACGGACTTCATCACGGACTGAAAACAAACTGCTGCTGGTTGATGTCAGAGCCGCCAGCTGATGTGAGAGACACCACCACCGACAACATTAACAATAATTTATAGAAATGTGTTTTTTGATATTGCAATTAAGACATGCACGTATGATTTGTTATTGCAAGTCAAAAGAAAGAAAAAAAAAAAAAAAAACTCCACTGAATTGCTTTGCTCAGCCTGAGTGAAAACATGTCTGTCCAGACGCTTTGCTTTGGATCAGTCGTTTCTCCGTCATCACAGGATGTCCACCTCTCATACACCCTCTAGTCCCTTTGTGCTCTGGGTTATGTGCTCTATTGTGTCTGAGAAAAGAATTAAAGACACTTGCAACTACACAAAGTCTGCTTTGTATTGTGGTGCTTTTATTATGTTGCTTCATCATCTTGTTGTTTACTATAATTATACTGTTAGTGTACGATGGCAAAAGGCAGGAAGCGATTTAAAATCACGACACATACCACCATGAAGGCAGCACAATGCTTTTAATCTGTTCTTTTAATATGTTTTGAAACTTTTAATCTGTAGTGTCTTAGTTATTTAGTCCATGAGGGCAATTGCTTAACCCTCATTGACTTGAAAATACTACAAGTATGAAACATAATTTCATACAGTTTAATGTCAAATTATAAACAAATAACTTTGTGTCCTCTCCCATCCTCTAGTGTTTTCTCTTCAGGGAGTCAAGCAAACCTGTTTCTGTTTCTGCAGCTAATGGTATCTGATCCACAAACGATCATTCTGAGTGATTGGCATTATTTTTGGTAAACACTTAAGGAACTGGGGAAGAAGAAATGTAGTTTACACTACATCCCTATTGTAGCTCTGATTTTCCACTCGCTGACAGTTTTTGGAGATCGCTGACAAAAGCCCCATAAGAGGCAAATCTACGGTGGCCCTGACAGCTCAACGCACTGCAACTTAACAAAACACACACAAATAGACAAACACAGAACATCTTCATCAATTTGACAACACAATTGTCACAACACAGCAGAAGTGTATGCCTGTGTTTTCTTCTGCGTTGAGCTCTCAGGGCCTCCGTGCAAATTTGTGAACCGCTCAAAGTCCAAATCTGGGAAATTGACCTGGTTGCGACTGGCAATTAGTGCAGCTACAGCCAATGAGAGCACAAGACGTGAGGTGAGTGGAAACCTAATCCCTGTTGCCCACGTATCCCAATCCATTCTCTCACCCATATTCTGTTCTTTGTCTTCATCGTTATTTTTTACTCCAAATCAGTGCACTGATAACTTGGATGGCTCATACCTCGAACCCGTCTGGATTCCTCCTGGTGAAAGATCTTGTAGTTTGTGACTTCCTGTGGCCGATCAGGCATGTAGTGTGGAAACCACAACCGTTCCAAGATTCCTGATTACAAAGACAGTGAGTTGTGTAGGGAGAACAGTACTGCAACCTGACAACTTTGGAAGTCAAATAGTGCGTATATGGCAATGAAACAGCCTAACAGACCCTTTTCACAGGCAGAGCTAATTACATTAACAACACTCTGGTCCAGCAATTGCTCCAGTGCAGCAATTAGCAGCTGGCGTTATCGGTCTCTATCATGCCTGTTTGACGAGCCTGAATTTCTCACAGGTGTTGAGGAAATAACGACACCTTAAAAACAGATAAAGGTGATGATAAAAGCCAAAGTTACCTAAACACAGATGTATGGTTTGTTGTTTGTTTGACTGACTGTGTGATTGACCTGTGATGTTCAGATAAAACAGCAGATGTGTCTCACACCGTGAAATCCTGCATGTTTCTGCTTCAGTGAAATGTTCCAGCAGTGCCGGGCTTCATGTGTCCTGACCCATGATTGTTCTAATTAAGCTTTTCAGACAACAGCAGCCCATCAGGAAGCTGGAGTCATTAGTTCACTCTTAAAAATTTGAATAGAATGTGAATGGGAAAGGATCCCAAACTGGTTTCTGCGTGAGGAGGAGTGAAGGGAAAGAACCACAAATTATTAGCCACATGTTCCTGTTTTTTTGTTGTTGTTGAGTGATACTCAGCGCAGGTGTCACTGATTACCATTACCATTAGTCTGGAGGTAAGGTGTCTAATGTTTTTGGCTTAAAATGAGTCAGTCTTTATTTTGGTGAATTGGTCTGACTAACATCAGACTGATCTATGAGCAAAATTAGGCCTGGCCTAACACCACAGACCAGTCTGAAATATCTCTGTGAAACCTGATGTGTAGGTCTCTTTTTGATCTGGACAGGTGTGATCATAACATCTCTAATGTTTTACCTGAGCCTGATAAGAGCAATGAAGAGGAATCAGAGCCCCCAGGCTGGAAAACATCTGAGCCTGGGAAATCTGTGGGGGTTGATGGGATTCTGTCCCTGCCTTTGAAAGAAGAGGAGGAGGGTTGCTCTGAGGACTGGGGCTAAGGCGAGTATGTGATCGTCTTCCTTTTCCCCCAGCTCTCATTCCCCCATGTGTGTGAGCGCTCCCAGTCAGTGTGAGCCGTGAGAGAGAGAAAAAAAATGTAGGAAAAGAAGTGAGAAAAGGTTGCAGAGATCTGGGACAATATCCAACCAATCCAGTGAGAGTCTTCTATGTCTTCCTAGAATGCACAGAAACGTGTGTTATTGCCCTTTTCCGTGACCGATGGAATTAGGAAGTGATTTAAGAAGCTTTGCTAAAGCAGAGTGTGCCAGTGGCAGAGCTTACAGTCCAAGGGGAAATGTGCAGACGCTTTCCATACAGATACTATCTTCAGTATATGCTATATGCTATGTATGTGTAGTGTGCTGAGACATTATTCAGGTTATCTTAGGTTGGGATTGGTATGGGCGATTTAGAATGCTTGAATGAAAACATTTTTTATTCAGGAACAAAAGAAATAAAGTGAAATACAACAAATTTTGTTGGATGTATTTTCTTTTTATGTATGTATTTACTGTGCCATGACTAAATGAAAAGGATGATTGTTCTATGAATAATTATCATTAAACTTTTGACTTTAATAACCGAAAAAATGTTTTTCAGAGATTGTTTTATGACATAAATTTTCCATGCCACCATAAATCACACCAAATCACATCACAAAAAAGTAAAGTGAGGAGGTGTATAGCCTGAGTGATTTAATCGCTGAGATTCATGCAGAATTAGAAAACAAACCAGCATGACTGAGAAGCTTATAAAGAAATCAACATGGAGTTTTTTTTTTGTGCCTGAAACCGTATGAATCACGAAAGCAGTGGGTGGAAAATATTCATTATCTCAAGAAGAAAACCTCCCAGTTATCTCAGAGTGCAGAAATAGCTATTAGCTCCAGTGATCTGGTCAGCGACATGGAGTTTAATAATGTGGAGGACAGCTTTATACTATAAGAAACATCTGTTTCAAAGTGGTAATGGTGATGATTTTTATTTAAATAAATGGGTAATTGAGCCTATGGCCCACTGATGAAAATATTGCTATATATATATATATATATATATATATATATATATATATTTACAGTGTAAGGAAATGTGTTTCTGTCGACATTAACAGAAAAAATGCTGTATTTAGTTGCTGCTGTTGCAAAACATTTCCTACGGCTGCAGCTTCACATTAAAAGCACCTGACGGGTAAAACACCTGCTGACTTTTATTATGAAGTAGGCACAGGAAAAGCTGTGTTTGTCAGTGAGCCGAGAGCTTATTGCAATGATTCATGAAAATGTGAGTACAAAACAAAACAGGAGTAATGAAACCAAAAGGATCAGCCACAGTCAGCTGTTCGACAAGGAGCTGCAGACGACAGGCAGCACACCCCCGACTTCTCAGCAAGGTAACCAACTCCTTTCACTGAGCCCGACTGTTCACAGACTCGTGCCATGTGCAGCATAAAATCAGATCACAGTTGCTCACAGTACGATGGAGAAAGGCCAATTATTGTCTGACATCTTTATTAAAATGACAGTAGTTTGTTTTGCTGCGCCTGTAGGAATACGTTTACTTGCTGTTACCACCAGTAACTACAGGTGTCAACAAATCAACCAGGACTGAAATCTTCGAGATTGCCTCGTCAGATAGCTCTCACTCTCTGCGTCTAAGAGTGACGACTGACTGATTGTCAGATCTGGTGTGTAGTTTACAGTATTTTGTGGAAGAAGTAAGATTTTCTCACATGCAAACGTTACAAATATAACAACCAGATGAGAGTGTAAGCAGTCAAAGAGCAAGAGTCCCATGCTAATGCTGCTTTTTTTATGCTAACATTGCATGTGTGAGGGGATTTCTGTGCTTTTCCCAAAAAGTGTAAAAAAAAGAAGCACATCTACACTTACTTCCTCACTGAGAAATCTGGATCAGGCTTTATGCCCCGCCCACCACCGCTGCTTGCTCCAGGTGGACAGGTGGAAGAGGAGAGAGTATCAAGATGGTTAGAGGACGAAACATGGAGAGACTCAGTTAGACCCAGACTCAGATGAGGAGTCTGTTGAGACCAGAATCAGAGACTAGCAGACGGATCAGAACGGTTATCGTAGTTAGCATCTTTTATTTGTTTGTGTTGTTAGTTAGCTTGTAACTGGCAGTGGCTGACACAGTGTTAGTGTTTGTGCTAATGCAAACTCTCTCTCTGTACTGACAAGGTTTCAGGTTTGTTTAGCCCCGCCCCCCGTCCCCACAAGTTGACAGGATTGGTTCCTTAGGTTTGTGATGTATGAAACCCTGTCTGAATCTGTTTTTCATTGTCATTGCTTCACTGCAGTTCAAGGTGGAAAAACACTCAGTTATGGTATTGACTGATTCTTTCACTCATTATACATGTCTTATATAAAAAACATCATATGGATGTTAACAAGGTTAATAACTTAATCTTTAACCTGCGCTATGGTCTGTAACACGGATCTCTGCAAACATACCGTACATTAGTAGCTAATGCTCAATTCAGCCTAAAACATTTTCAGCAGCCTCACTAAATTCCACATTGACACAGTTGTGTCATGATTATGAGTCTATTATAGCTCTAAGTCCTGATTGGCAGATTCTTAACTCTGGTCCTAATTCAGCCGTCTCTGGATAAAGAATATTCAGCGCTTATGGCAGCAAACCACTAATGCCTGGAGAAGATGAAATTCTCTCTCTGCATACAAAGTGGATGAAAGTTATCAGAGAAAGTAATGAACATGAATCAATTTTTAATGGCACATTAATAAAATATTTTTTGCTTCACAATTTCCTGAGGCTGAAACACAGCCTCCTTAAACTTCCCCGAGGCCGACTGCAAGCTCTGCTCTCATTACCGGAGCAAATTTTACATACAGTGTGATATTCATGGAGGGAAAGTGGGAGCAAGCTGCACGGCTCCTGCCACCACACCCACTGTACAAGTGTGTAGAGCCATATTTACATCCGCTCAGGCACACTTAGAAGGAAACATAAATGCTTTGATACAAAGAAAATAAATCTTAGTCAGGAAAAGTAAATCACTTCCTTCACTTATCCAGGATGATGCACATGAGAAAAAGTGTATATTACAGAAATATCATCTGAGTCATGGTAAATTATGAGGCACCATTACCTGCATCTTTACCAGTTACAGCAACTGGCTTTTCCTTTTAAGAATTATTTCTTTTTATATGTGGCCTCAAAGGGCCTGAAATAGTGTCTCTGTGTGTTTTTCTTTGCCTTTAAAGGAGCATTACACTGATTTTACACTTCTGTTCAGTTTAATATGAAGTTCCATTGAGTTGGAGGATGTCATAGTCAGCTGCTTTCAGTATGAATATCATCAACCAGAATCCTGTTATAAGGACCAACTCTCATGGTGCAATAGAAATAGAATTTATTTTATGTTATTTAAAGGATTATTTATGAATGATCTTTGGAACAGTGTGGTTGAAATCACGTCTTCTGATGATAATGTTCATATGACCTTTATACATATTATCAGCTCTGTGCAGCCACAATGTCGACATGGAAAATAAAACTAGTATTTACAGAATAAATTATATGCCCCGACATTAGGGGCACAGCAAGTGCCCCTAAAGTATCTGCTGCACTGGTAGCTACTCTTTGTTAGAGAGAAATGTGTTTTTACATCAACTACCTTTGATGTCTACATCAGCATTTTTACAGCTAAAACTAATAGTTTTTATTATAATTTAGCTTTAAACAGCTGATAATACAGAGATGAGATGTGGAGAGAGAGAGATGGAGAATGACAAACATCCCATGGTCCTGGTCGGTGCTTCACAGTAGTGGAATGTAACTAAATGCATTTACCCTGTACTTTAGTACAAGTACAAGTGTTTGTACGTTCTACTTTATACTTCCACTTTTTATTCCAATACAATTATTTGACATTTTGAGCCACTGCTACCCAACAGCATGAGTAAATCTGAAACAATAGTTGATTAAAGCATTTTGTTGATGGACAGAAAATAAATTGATGAGTTCATTGTAACAGTAATTTTTCATGTAAAAACAACAAAATGGTCCCAGCTTTAAAATTCTGCTTTTGCTTTTTATCATTTAAAATGTTTAAATGTATTTTTAATTATTTGAAGTTTGGACTTTTGCCGTGACACAACAATGACTGGTGTCACTTTGTTTCTGGGTAATTGAGGCGCCATTTCTCACTATTTCCTGAATCTTTACAAATCAAATAATCAACAAATTAATTAAGAAGAGATTCATCCATAATGAAAAAATTATTAGTTGCTGTGCTTTATAAAATATTACAAAAATTAATTCCACCTCAACCTACTTTGACAAAAAATGCTGCTTACATATTAATATGTAAGTAAAAATAATCTAATGATATAAAATATAGCCGCTGGGCTCATGTTTCTCCACTGAGTACTTTTTCAGACCAGGACTTTGTTTTGCAATGTATTTTTACTTTTTTTTTTTTTTTTTTAAGTAAAATAGTAAAAAGATCTGAATCCTTCCTCCACCACTATCAAACCACTATCCCACCAGGGTTCCCCCCATTCACTGTACATCTTTATAGGCTGAGTGTGTGGCCACTACCACAGCAGTGCTAAACCACTGTTCACTTTCTCTGATTTACATCATGATAATGACAAACAGCATCATGAATTCTACAGAGTTCATTTATTCTGATTTATTGTGAAGGGGTCCTCTCTTAGATGATGGCAAATGTGCAGTAATGTGTATTAAACAAGAAATCACTCCATTGTCAATGAGTCACATGTTGCTGATAATCTATCCAGGGAGGAGAATAGATTAGCAGGCTGTCTTATCCACTTTGCTCTTGCATGGCTGGACTCCGAGATTAAGTCTGGAGGGAATTCAGGCTTGTCAAGGTATATCTGCCCACACATCATCCTCACTCCACCGGTGCCCTCACATGCCATGGAACTAAAACTGGCTCAAAAGTTATTTTCTCCTTTAATGTGATGATTAAATTCATTTTTATTTTGAAGTCCCTTCTGTGCTTGTACTCAGTATCTATGAATTAGACAATTTTCTTCCAGAAGATTAAAGTGTTCAGTGTTTCCTTAGAGACAGCAGACCGGTGAACATTAAAGCTCCCAATGAAAACACAGTTTGATAATCACATTAATGAAGACATTCTGATGAATGCTGCTGTAGGGTGAATTCACAATGGCTTCCCACAGACAACAGGTACAAGTAATTCTCAGTCGAGCAAACTCCAACATGCACCGTACTGAAAATGAACAAAACACTGATTGGCTGACATCCAACTTTTTAAAACAAAAACAAATATCCGCCTCATGTATCTACATTTCTTAATTGTGTATTTTCAATTAAAGACATAAACAGAGATCGGAAGAAGAGAAAAATATATGACGGTTGGATATGTATGCTTTTTATGTACTCCCATCAAACATGCATCGCCCAGATGCTGGTGTCCTCGGGGTGTGGACCTGTCAGGACAGCTTAGTGTTGCAGGTGGGTTGTATGTGCATGTGTGTGCATGTGTGTGTGTATGTGTCTGTGTCAAACAAGCTAAACTAACATTCCTGTGGCTAGCGTGGCATAACAACACCCACACAAGGGAAAGCCAGTAGCACCACACATACCCTGACATCCTGAGCCCCTTCACCATTCGACCATGCAACAAGCACATGTGATGCAGGATACCGGCACCACAAGGCACCATTCTGGCACCTTATAGCGCATCTGAGGCTGCACTTAGGTACAGTAATGATTTGACATCGAAGTGGAAGTGATATGTCTCCCTAAGTCTCAGAACAGCGTTCTGTCACATGAAGGATCTGATATTACCTGTCTGCATGTAATTTACTGCCAACTTGTGGCGTCAGCAAAGTAATGTCTCTGGGAGCTAGCTTAGCTGTTGTGTCAGTCGTTTGTGTTGTGGCCGTGTCCTGTTGACAAAGGATGGGGCTTTTCAAGCAGAGTGAAGAGCAGCAGTTTTTGTACATATATATATAATATATAATCCTATATAGAATATATAACAATCCTATATAATCCTAATACTTCTTCAGCCAGGAAGGAGTGCATAAAGGTGGAGATGACCAGGCAGAGAGCAGCAAGATGCAGGAGAGAGACTTTCAGCACAAGAAGGACAGGCAGCAGAAAATCATGAGACAGGATGACAGGCCCTGAATTTAAGAGAGATTTGTTACAACTACTGTCATGAAAAGGTGTTATTTGTCTGGTTGGTGTAGTGAACAGCTGAATGGCACACTAAAATGGTGGTTTGACTGGTGGGGGTTGGTGGTTCAGCTATTCTCACCTATCTGTAAAAGTCACAATAGTCCACGGCTCTGAGGTTGTAAAATGTGTACAATTATTCTAGGTAATCTTCCTTGATGTATCAAATGTCTGAGATTGTGACAGAAGCTGATTTCCAGCACCCTGGACACAAGTCACCAAAAGCCTCTCGTTAATTCAGCAACAAATGTTGCCCATTCATAATTGATGGGCCTAAAGGGCAGCAGGATGGTCTCCCTCCCAATCTCATTCAATCTCAAACCCCCAGAGCTTGAAAACATTATTACTGGAAAGCTTCATTGAATCTCTTCAGATTGTTGCAATAACAGAACGAAGCCAAAAGGAGGAATTTGACCTTTAGCTGAGGATGATTTGTTTCTGCTTCGTCAAATCGTGAGAGCTGTCCTTCAGAGATTCATCAAGTGGTTGTTGGTGAGATTACTGTCACATTTTCTTATTACAGCAGACAAAGGCATGTATATCACAATCGATTTGTCACAGTCATCTCGGCTGAAACGCATGTAACTGTTTTTTTTCCAGTGAGTTGACAATGCTTCTGGTTAAATATAATCTTCTTGCAATGGCTGCATGTTCAACTAGTTTAATTGCATAGCGCTGGGCTGTATGTTGCATGTACAGCAGCACGCGACTGCCAGCAGCACTTAGGGGTATAGAGTAATATATGCAATTTTACAGGCCCTCCCATAAGCCCAGCCATGTATTTTTAATTAGCATTTCACTCTTTTTCTCACTTCTTGCTTGAAGGCTGTGTGTGCGTGTGTGTGTGTGTGTGTGTGTGTGTGTGTGTTAGGTAGCTGTGTTGTGATTTCATGCCATTCATCTGCATGCAAGCGCTCATCAGGGAGACTCGTAGTCACACTAGCAGGGGCAGACTTCTGCCTTACTAACTTAATCAAAGATTCATTGACTACACTCAATTTGGCACAAGTTTGTCCCATCTTGACACTTGTCACTATTTCTCATAGCTTATTCCCCATGGTCAACACAGAGGCATGCCCATCTCCACCATGCCTGTGGAGATAACAGGCACACTCCACATCAGTGTATCATGATGAATATAGTGCCATTATATCCTGTAAAATATCAACATATCTTACTTTAGATATTTCAAGATTTTGCAGATAATGTATATATTTTAAAAAAAAATGTATTAATTTGTTGGTGACATAACATAACATAACAAAAACAGGTGTGACCTGAAGGGCGCATAGAACGTAATGGTTAGATATGTAAATGACAACAAAAACAAGAACTAAAGACATAAAAATGATGTGTATGATATGAGTCTGTAATATGTGTCAGTCAAGTCCATTTTTATTTATATAACGCCAAATCACAGCAGAAGTTATCGCAAGGCACTTTTCAAATAGAGCAGGTCTAGACCGTACTCTTTATATTATCATTATTATTATGTGTGTCTGTTACGATGTTTATATGAGAGGAAGTTGTATGTAGTCCTATCTGTGTTTTGTGATCCTGGGTCGACTGGTTTATGGGGTAAAGAGTGAAAAAGAAAGTATAGGTCTAGTGAAAATGAATGATGTAACCTGAATATAATTGTAGGAAGAATATAATAAGAAAATATATAATAAAAATTTATATGATATCCTATCAATGTAAACTGATCTTTCTTTAAAATACATATGTAAATAGGTTATTATCACTGGCTCATAGTATTAATGGATATGTGAGGCTTTCTCTACATTCACATTTATAAATAAATCCGCTACTCCCATTTAACCTGACCTGAAATCTGCACTTTAGTGGAATAAGTTCCCACTAAAATACAAGAATATTATCTTTATTAACACAGGGAAGTTTGATAAAGGAAATTTCACATTTTTTGAAGTCTATTAAAACCATACCATAGTCCGTGCTTACAAAGTGCACATTCTGTATTTCCATTTCAAATGCTTCCTCAACATGTATATCTGTTGAGGAAATATAATAATATACAGTATGCTTATACTATACACTACTATACTATATATACTCAATGTTACTGAACACAGAAACCCAAAACTGACCTTGATAGTGTAATGACCATTTAGGTTTATGTTATAGCCACAAGTTTTCAACCAGGTTGACTTTTAAATTCATCCTTTCTACAGCATCTGTGCATGACACCCACCGTTTGGTTAGAGTTAAATTGTTGTCATGGTTACAGTTTTGTGGCTCCAGTTGAAAAGGCAAACATTAATTCACAGATCTGTGAATGATCCAAAGTGAGGTGGTGTTATATGGCCTTCCACCAACCTGACTGCCGCTCCCTCAACTTTTTTCCTCACTACATGAGGGAAACACAGCGTCCTGTGTTGGTACTGAACAGCAGACCTGATGCTAGCGCCAAAATACCAATATTCATTCATGCAAAATCAGGATGTGGAATCCTAACTAGACGCTTTCCCATCTTTTTAACTTTATATATGTTTAAATATACACATGGTGTATTATATAAAACAGAAATCTGAACACTTGATGGAATTCTTGTTTCATTTTGTGGACATCTTAGAGTTAAAGGTTTTTATTGTTTTTACTTTATCGCTCCATAAATGAGAAAAGAATGTTCATATAAAATTCATAGTCATCATTTTTAGGAGTAAAATTTTATATATTTTATTGGACACCGCTTTTTACAGACACACTATCTCATCAGGTCCAAAGAAAGAACAATATAGAACATCTAGGACACATCAAAACTGACAACTGAATAACACAGTATGTATGACCTTAAACTGAACACAACCACAGTAACACAGGTCGCACAGAAAGCTAAGCAAGGAAGTGTCAGAGTATCCATACCAATCACATTGTCAGAAATCAATACCAGCCAATGAGATTTCATAGTCAGGTGTAAATCAACCTTTGTACTTTAACGATTGGTTGATGATGCAAAGGAAATGACCATATTTGGATCCGATAACATTGTGCAGGAGAACTGCACAGCAGACTGTGATGACATGGTGCAGACAACAATGCTGCTACTGCATGCTGGTTGGGTGACTAACCTTTAATGAATTTCGGAGAAAGTTACGGACACAAATAGATAAAATGCAGTAAAATAAACGGCTGAATGTGTATTTGTGATATTTTCTTTCCACTAGTCTGAAAGAAAACATGTTACAGAAGCAAAATAGGCCAAAACCAGTGCATGAACAAAACATGCCATGTCTCAGTCACGCCACCAACTGCTGATTTGGGGTTTCTCAGAAACCAAGTACAAAACGCTCTCTACAAGAAGGGTCAGAGTCGCCTTCACCTGCTGAGGAGACTGAGGTCCTTTGGTGTGTGTGGGGCTCTCCTCAGGATCTTCTACGACTCTGTGGTGGCCTCAGCCATCTACTTCCTGTGGTCTGCTGGAGAGGGGGCAGCACTGACAGGGATAGGCAGAGGCTCAACAGACTGATCCGGAAAGCGAGCTCTGTCCTGGGCTGCCCCCTAGACTCCATTGAGGAAGTAGGTGACAGGAGGATGTTAGCTAAGCTGACATCCATCATGAACAATAACTCTCACCCTCTGCATGACACTGTAGGGTCTCTGAGTAGCTTCTTCAGCAGCAGACTTTTACATCCTCGCTGTAAGAAGGAGAGGTTCTGCAGGTCCTTCATTCCAGCAGCTGTCAGACTCCACAACTCCTGCTCTTCCTGACCATGTACAAACTTGCACTTTTTCATGTACATATCGTGTGTATTGTGTATATTGTATTTATTAGTGTATATTTGGTATATTTTTGTTGTATATTTCCATAGATGTTTATTCTATACATGTTTATTTTTCTGCTGTGGCAAATGAATTTCCCAGTTGTGGGATAAATAAAGTTAATCTAATCTAAAACTCAGCATCCAGGCGCTCTCTGGTTAAATTTTACACTGAGCTTGTAAGCACTGTTCTTCCCCCAGCATTGACTGCAGCCTGTGCTGATGACACTATTATGTTCTCCAGGCCAGAGGAAGCCAGCGTATTGATCTGCCGGCTGGGTGGTCAGCACTGCTGGAATCCTCTAATGACAGTTATGTGGCTGCTGCAATCTCCAGATTCCTCGGTCAAAGTGTTTTATATTTTTCCCAGAGAGATACTGGGTCGCATTTTTATTGCATGTCGTCTTCATCTCATTTGGCTCTCTGTTAGATGTGGGTTTGTGCTGCTGGAATTTCAATTTGCATCTAAAAACTGACGAGCGATGGCCTGATGGAATAACTGTACAGTAAGGGAATATCTGAAGAGCTGTTCCCACGCAAGATAGCCACTGAAAAAAACATGTGACACCTACTCTGATTCAGGAACTCCTGGCATGAAAGAAGCTTTTAGGGAAAAATACTTCACAGAAAGGAGCCTTTAAAAGACAAAAGTAGGTTGAAAATGTAATATAGTTAATAAGAAATAATGAGTTTCAGGTAACCAAAATAGCCAAATACAATTTACATTGAAAAATACAAAATGCAAATTGATTGGCCCTTGCTGTGACAGCGTCACGTGGTGCTGTATGAATATGGATAAATCATTTTTGCACTGTGTCTGGCAGCTTGTTTGGCTTTAAATATGAGACATCTCTGCTAATTCAATTAAGAATCATTTAAAATCAAAATTATTTCTCAGACAATTCCCATGGAGACTAATCACTTCAGTCTGTTCATCAAAACAGATGGAAGTGGTTGAAGACTGTCCAACTCCAGCTCTTGACATTCTCCATAGGGTAAATGGAACTGTCACTTCTAAATCCCAAGGATGAAATGACAGGGTAGTATATATTGTGTGTGTGTGTGTGTGTGTGTGTGTGTGTGTGTGTGTAGGACTCAGAGAGGGTGAAAGAGAAAGAGAGAGAGAGAGAGAGAGAGCAACCAAAGAAGTCAATAGAAAAGCTCTACAGCTTGGTTGTTTGTTTGTTTTTTTTGTTGTTTTTTTTTACATCTGATCCAAAGGCACCATGGCTCCACAAAATAAACGAACAAAGAACATATCCACAGTGAGAATATTGGTTGTCTTGGATGTGATTGGCCATATCCCAGCGACAGATAAATTCAGCCATTTAACTGTCTCCTTTCAGAAATGGTCCCTGAAAAACGAGAGACCTCTCATCAAGAATTCATGGCGCTGTTATCAGCTAAAAATGAAAGTGCAGATATAAAATGTGGATGAAAAAGGTCTATTTTCTTACTGCTTCTCATCTGCACTGGTTTTCAGGCGTCATGGGTGCAACAGTTTTGAAAGTCACTGAAAACACAGTAAGTGACCACGACATATCACATACATCAATTGATGAATGCAAACTTTTAATTGTTTAATGCGAAATTTTACCACTGAAGAGTTTATTCAACCCAAACAACCAACATACTGACTACATGTGTTAGCTGCAGTTAGCTTGTGTGTGTGTGTGTGTGTGTGTGTGGAGTGTATCTGTTTATAGTGTCACTTCAAACAGTGACTGAGATCAGAATTCACCAGGAACTTCTTCTTTGCTTCTTTTGTGCTGCCAAAAATGAACAAAGGAATATTTTTCACTGATTCTTTTGCAAATTCACCTCTTCACTCACCTCCAAAAACAGGAGCACAGACTTCCTCACGTTCTGTTAGTCGATCAGCTGCACAACAAGCAACATTCACGTGTTTCTATTATTCATTTTTACATTCGCAATTTCAAAATGTGTCTTAATCAGGTTAAATACTCTGTAAACTCTCTGTAGATTGACTCTATAAATAAAGCGTAACTGAAATAATAACTCCTTTTGTAATGTCGTTGCACCAACATTATAATCCACCTCTAAAATTCATTTTGCATCTTGAGCAGTTTTATCCATATGATGAAAAGTGCCTCAACAGTGTGGTCTGCAGCTTATAGGCCCGGGTTGCAGAAGCAGCAGAGTAGTCCAGATGTCTTTGAACCAGCCATGTCCTCCTCTGCCTCAGGGTGTCTTTCAGGTGAGACATTTCCAGAGAACCTCCAACCACCTGAACAGTTTGTGCAGTTAAAGTACACTCGAACCCTTAAGTTAAATCTGCTCTGCTCGTGCCTCGGTCAAAACTACGTGAAATTCCCTTCAGCTTGTTCCAAATGCCTCATCGGTGAGTCTTTGAGGAACAGAAAGATTAAATTATATCAAACTATTTTAAAGTTTTACTGAGACTGGTCGTAAATCTAAATGAATTAAACAGGCACTGTGCTATCTCAAATGCTAAACCTTGGATCAATGTGCCACAGGGGCAGAGGCAGCTACATCAACAGCCTCATCTTAAGAATTACATGTTTGAATTTGTAAATGTTTTATAGACTTGGATTTCATTAGCTCTACTATCGTTGACTCACCACTGCAGCATTCTCTTCCCTACTCTGACTTCTGCTTTGAGACCTTTGTAAATCAGTTTATGTCTGAGCTTAATGGAAACACTATACATGTAGACGGGCTCACTGTGCCAACGGTTTAGAGGTGGTTTCAAAAACATTTTATCAGGCCTTTTTAATTATTCAAGCCTGTATTTCATTTGCCATGTTTTCATGTTCATATATTTCACATAATACATGAGACATAAAAAATAAATATGCGCATTAGCAACATAAAGACTAACGAGCTTAGTGAGCGAGTCATTGCATCACTGGTGCTGTCTACACTAAGGTTAATGGATTGAACACTGGAAGCCTGTTTAAGAACTACTGTAGCAAAACAAAGAGTTTGATTCATGCATTTCCACTGTTGACACAAATCATGTCAGATTCAAGACTTCATATGAAACTGGCCTCACATGACAAATGTCCGTAATTTAACAGATGTAACAAACACATACTGTATATGCATATATGTATACATGAACATGTCATGAATGTCATGTATGTAAATATGCTGGAATCATATATATTATGTATATTGGAATTACATGTCTGTATTCAAAATGGAACGATTTCATATATGGAAATATGTATATGTATGTATCAACTACATTAAACAATTATAAATTGATACATGTCTTTTTAATGAACTTCGCTTCCATATATACATGTAACATGTATGTGACATATATCTGTACACTGTATGTGTGAGATAGCTGTTCCTCTTCTATGTTGCATATACAGCATATGTATTATTATTATTGTTATATTATTATTTGCAATCAGATATAACCCAGATATTTATAAAATATTTGTTTGAGGACTTTTGTTCAGGTTGTCTTTCTAAAACCTCACAAATACAAATGGCAGCGTGACGATGGGGCTGCATTTTAAAAAATACATCAAAAAATCATTTCATTAAGTTGCACTCCCCGTTTAGTGCTTTATGGAAGATAAACTGCTCACACTCATTGACCTCATTCTAAAATAGAGAACACAAGAAAGTAAGATGTGGTTCTCAGTCTCACCCAAGTGCTCAGCAATGTGTACAGACAAGCTCAGCACAGCAGAATGAGATAGTATCCATCTGGAGGTGTATGCTCTTTTGTTATTCGGTAACCCTGACAATTTCTCTGGCTTCTGTTCACGAAGCAGTCGGGGATTAACTGCTAACAAAAAGCTCTTGTGCATTAGGGGAAGCAACAGTGACAGAAAGGTCAGAAAGTTTCAAGGTTATATTTCAAACCACATGATCTGGATTTGCAGCAGAGAAATTCTACACCACATCTCTTTTTAACACAGTCCTTCTCTCAGGCCAGACACAGAACATCAGAGTCATCCAGTCGCATCCAGGGCCACAAGTCAACTGCTCTGTATTTTGCTTGTTTAAGCACATTCTCACTGTCATTAAGAATAATAACATTATGAAAGATTTGTAGACTTTACAGAGATTTTGTCATGTCACTAAAATCTATGATCACTGTCACACTTAGAACCAGTAGACTACCAAATTCTGGTGAACCCAGCTTCCTTCCTTGGTGGGACTGACGTCTGTGTTAGGTGTACTTTTCAACCTGAGTGACACATTCAAACATTTGATGAGCCGCATTCACATCTTGGAAATCAGACACTGAACAGAACCTGCACTTCTCAGGTTCAGGAATTAATAGCTGTACATGGAGCTAGATTGATTATACAAGAGATTTATATTCATACATCTCACCCTACATGGAATTTACTGTAATCAAATAAATATCACGTACATTAAGAGCAAGTGTGCCTGATTCTTTGGACACTCTTTTTGGTGTTTCTCTGCAGCTTATCAGCCTCTGGTTCACATAGAAAAAGCTACAGTCATCTTCAGCTAAAAGTATTTCAGTGCAAAAACCCTCATTAGAAGAAAACCTTTTCACAACACACATGCAACAGCTACAGTATATTAATCATTTCAATAGGGACTCATCAATCTGTATGCAAAATGCAGCAGTTTCCCCCAGCTCCTGTTTGCTTCACCAACCACAAGAGGGGATGAATATCAGTGTTAATATACAGTATTTTCTGTGGAGTTTTGGCGAGTGACTGACAGTTTGCAGCTTGTGTCTTCAGGCTAATTATAAATGTAATTTAGATAGCCAGAGCCGCACTCTGATGGTTATCAGGAGCAAAAAGAGAAAAAACAGCCTTCAACCAAAAAAATACAACAACAGCTTCTAAAATACGGATTCATCACCAGTGGGGATGCTAATGCTCCAAACGCCTTGAGTGTGGTGGTGGTGTGAGCGGAGATGCTATCAAACAAGTCTATGAAGCCGCTGAAGTTACTTCAACACTCAGTTGAAGTGTGCTCAGTAATTTTAATGCAGGCCTAAAGTTTGCATTGTAAGTCACATGAAATAAGAAATAGATAAATATTGGATTAAATATTAAAATGAATATTAATGAACTTGATAAAGACATCCATAAGTCAAAGTCTGATACTTATAAAACCTGCCCCTCAGTACAAACATGACAGAAAGTCTGTGATTTGGAGCCATCAAAGACACAGACCATCAGTACAATGGACACAGACCATCCATTCATCCATTGTCTGATACTTTTCCAGGATGGGTTTTGGTGGCAGCAGGCTTAGCAAGGTAGTCCAGGTGTTCCTCTCCCCAGCAACGTTTTCCAGCTCCTCCTGGGGGATTACAATGCATAATCATCCAAGCCACATGAGATATAGAATGTCTCCAGCGTGAGTCTGTCCAGGGGTCTTCTGCCAGTTGGACGTGTCTGGGAACCCTCCAGTGGAAAGCGCCCAGCGGCAGGCGTCCTGATCAGATGCTCAAACCGCCTCAACTGGCTCCTTTCAATGCAAAGATTATATGCATACAGAACACACCTCTTAACGATCAGTCTTCTGACATGCTGAATTTGACTTGAAATGTGTGTCATATGCTAATCCTCTATCCCGCCCTTCCTTCTCTCCCTGCAAAAGAAAAGACCGTGGAATCAAACGGGAGACAATCCACCTGCTTGTCCCTCGATTTTCATTTTGATCAGCAAATGACATGTCATGTGGATTCTGAATGGTTTGCCCAGTATAAGGGACAGCGATGGCTTAAGAAATGTGATGCAGAGATGATGATGTGCTGTCTGTCTCCTGTGTTTATTCATCCATCCATTAGCTATAGCCGCTGATTATTGATTTGGGGTTGGAGCCTGTTCCAGCTGACATTGGGCAAAAGGTGGGTACAGTGTAAACAGGTCAGTGGTCAATCCAATGGCGTAACTGTCCACAATGCAGTAGATGCACTGCATTGTGGGGCCCAATACCTGTCAGGGGCCCATCACACTTACAGTTTTGAGTCATAGTCTTTTATTTTGTTATTGCCCATGTTTAAATATTCCAAAACTGCATGTTTTATGAAAAATAAATATTATTTCTACCCACCACTTGTTTCATTTGGTTACTTTCTTCTCAAGAGTTATGAAGTAAGGCTTGCTGGGAGGTATGTCGTTTTTTTTCTCAACCTTTTAGCAAGAAGTGATTGTTCTTCAACAAATGGACGATTCAGTTAGCAGCATAT
The DNA here is from genome assembly GCF_002814215.2 of Seriola lalandi dorsalis. Taxonomy (NCBI): domain Eukaryota; kingdom Metazoa; phylum Chordata; class Actinopteri; order Carangiformes; family Carangidae; genus Seriola; species Seriola lalandi. The sequence continues at coordinate 4,138,706 of NW_019525658.1, forward strand.
TGTTTAGCAGCGCCCAGAAAAGGAAGGACAGAAGAGAACAGAATGAGTTTACTGCTGAACTGACGACATTAGATACGTTTTTACTCTCCAATCTTCAAGCAATGTTGACGTGCAGCCGGAAGCTAATGTTAGCTTGCTATATTCTCAATAGAGAACAGTAAAACCCGGGATCTGGACTTGAGCGGTGTTGTTGATGACTTTGCTGAGCGTGAGGCCCGGCGGATGAACTTCTGATGGAGTAGAGGTTTGTCTGTTTATGGAGCGGGATCCGGTATTTAAATCTGCAGCGGTGTCGTTACCTCTCATATGTTGGACAATGTGATGCTGCTGTAATCTGTGTGTGTGAGAACATGTGGCCACTGTGCCATTGAATGATGAATGATGGAATCTATAACTGCAAGGGATTGGTTCATCAGGTGCTGTCACCCATTCATTCAAACTGGGCGCAAGAAAAATATTTGCCGATCATAATGATGTTACGCCACAGAGTCAATCACAGGGTTTCTCTCCTGTGAAGATCTTTCTGTTTGTGAATCTCTCTGTCTGTTCCTTGCTTGTTTTATCACTGTGCTACAGTGTGAAACAGAAGAGCTTGAAATATAATGAACCTGGATAATTTGATTTGATGATCTTGTGTTTGGGACTTTACAGTCAAAGAAATAATTACCAGCCTGTCGCACAGCTTTAACACTAAACTGGAAAATGTTTAGTGTTAAAGGTGTTAAAATGTGGAAAATTTCTATTTCATCTTCATTTGCTGAAGATTAATCAGATATTTATGAAAAAGAAACCATGTGATTTGAGCCTATAACTTTGCTGTTTAAACTACAGCACAAACCAAATAAGCAGCTGCCAGCAGATCACTTTACTAACCATGTGATAATTGGGACAGATTTGAGACAAATTGAGTCTAGGGGACCACCTGAGGGTTCTCTTTTCTCTTAAGCTCATAATTGTTTCAATTAGTCTAATGGCTGGTGAAAGGACTGCTCCTCATGAACACTGTCCCAGGTGTAAAGAGCTCGGCACCACAGGGGAGAGCTGCAGTCCTAAACCAGCCACCTCCTAAATGCAAGAAAAGCACAGAGACGTGAACATGAAGAGGAGAGTTTGGAAAATTTATAACAACAGTCTGAAACTGGACATATCAGCTGAGCGTGATGCCTTACACTGTTGCACCTTTATTTACAGTGGTGGAAAGTTACTACTACTACTATTTACTAAAGTTTCATTTGATTGAGAAGCAGCTGTCTCCTGGCTGAACGTTTCCAACCTGTTTCGGCGCTGATCACACCCAGGATGACTGATAGGTGTGGTTGGGTGTGGTCAGAAGTGTGCCCTGTTGCACCTGTGACCACACCCCTCAGTTATGTCACAGGGGCCTGGAGTCGATGGCTCTACAGTGTGTGAGGCCGCCTGTACCTCACAGAAAGCACAGGTGGGGAAACATTAAACTGCAGGACGTCAACAGACAAAATATTCAGAGGGTATCAAGTTACTTTACACTTCTACCCCACTACATTTACCTGATGTGATAGGCTACATAGTGATTTCTTGTAAGATAAAGATTTTGCAATAAAAAAATAAAATAAAAAAAAGATCAGTTTATAGAATAAAACAATATGTTGAAGGGGCGTCGTGTGGCGTAGTGGTCTAAGCAGGCGCTCCATGTGTAGAGGCTACAGTCCTCGCTGCAGCTGGCCCCGGTTCGAGTCCCGCATCGGACGGCCTTTACTGCATGTCATTCCCCCTCTCTGCCTCCCCATTTCCTGTCTCTCTACTATCCT
>NW_019525658.1:4140512-4206476 GCF_002814215.2 Seriola lalandi dorsalis
AGGATGACTGATAGGTGTGGTTGGGTGTGGTCAGAAGTGTGCCCTGTTGCACCTGTGACCACACCCCTCAGTTATGTCACAGGGGCCTGGAGTCGATGGCTCTACAGTGTGTGAGGCCGCCTGTACCTCACAGAAAGCACAGGTGGGGAAACATTAAACTGCAGGACGTCAACAGACAAAATATTCAGAGGGTATCAAGTTACTTTACACTTCTACCCCACTACATTTACCTGATGTGATAGGCTACATAGTGATTTCTTGTAAGATAAAGATTTTGCAATAAAAAAATAAAATAAAAAAAAGATCAGTTTATAGAATAAAACAATATGTTGAAGATTCAAGCAAATATTCCCAGCCTTCTTCTACATTGTTTTTTTTTTTTTTACCACATTAGTCATCACACATCCCCTCAGATTCGTATTGTGACTCTTTGGAGGGCCCCCATCCCTGGCCTGGGAACCATTGAACTTAACTGCTATATAGTTAATCTATCATTTTAACTATATACTTTATGGTCTGCACTTATAAAGCACTTCTCTAGTCTTATCGACCACTCAAAGCTCTTTACAATGGAAGCCACATTCACTCATTCACACACACATTCATACAGCGTTTTTCCCTACACATATAGAGCCGATGGTATATCGGGGGCAATTTGGGGTTCAGTATCCACTTACCCACTTACATATCCAACTATCAGAATCAATGATCTAATAATGCCATATAAAATAATATATCACTTACATGGAACTTTTTTCTGCTAAACCTTTACTTTTACTTTTAATACTGTGTATTTAGCTGATGAGACATACAGTACATCCTTTTAATTAAGTAGGGATTTGAATACTAGACTTTTTTTGCATACTGTTTTTAACAGTTGTATTGGTATGTTTAAATTAGTAAAGTAAGTCCGAATACTTCCTCTATCACTGCTGTTCTCCCAGTAAATTTCTCTATAAGTTGCCTCGAAAAATACCTTCTTTCCACTTTGTGTGAGTGTGACACACACTGTATGTTACACAGTATTCTGCATCACTTCACTCATTTTTGTTGAATTCAGTTTTTAAACCAGGAAAAAGCAGTTTTTTTTTACAGTCAAATATCACATCAGATATAATCAAAAATAGATGTCTCATACATTATTTAAAACACATTTGTAATGATGGAGCCGTGGGTGGGTCCAGCAAAGTCAATGAGGTGAATCATCGATGTCAAGTGCACAAAAATTGAGAAGCAATAAATGTTTAATCTCAAAATATTTGACTTTTTCTTAAAGATTGTTGGTGGCTCGTTAAAGAGGGTGTGTGTAGTAAGCAGAGGTCACTGTACAGAGAAGGCGCTGTGAGCCCTGAACGACAAACACACAACAGCGACAGTCAGCATCTGCCTTTCGTGTCTCCACATGCAAATAAAAACATTGCTAAAGAGCTGCTGCTGCAACCGGCTGCACAAACACATCTGGGAAGAATTCAGGCAGAGGGTTTTTACACATTAATATTTCATTTTTGTTTCTGAAAAAAAATCATGTTTTTTTCCATCAGTTTGCCGGACCACTTTTGGTGTGAAGAAGAAGCTTGGTCTCAAGTGCATATCAGAGCTGTGGTGAATTCAAGACACGTTGTTGCTGCAGTTGAGCCATAGTTGCCAAATTGATCAAACACTGGCTCAGAATCTGAAAGTGAACAGATTTAAGATATAGATTGTTTTATCTTCATCTTCATCTTTAGCTTAGTAACTTAAGCTTGGTGATTAGATGTTTCTGAGTGGAATGCACCATTCGTAGTTCACTTCTTACCTTTTGTGCACACGCTTGTCCCGTTTTATACAGTCTTCATCTTTTGTACTTACGTTTCAACTGGGAGAATTTCATGTCCATCCAAAGCTTGAAAGTGCTCTGTGACTCACCTCAACACTGTCTATGGCAGTGGTTCCCTTTTCCTACTCACTGCCCACTTGAAAATCTCAAAAATGTTGGGGGCCCCGTCACAACACAGAGGCCGATAATAACTTCTCAGAGCACTTTGTATTTTAATGATAATGATCGAACATGTAGGAAACTCAAGTTTTCTTTTTAGTTTGACGAGGGAGAGATCACTTGTCGCTTCACCATCTGTCTCTTGACACTCTTTCCTTTTAATTCTTCCTGAAGCTAGCCAGATATCCATTTTGATACTCCAGTTTTTTCCATGGATGAAATCTTTTGGAAAGCAATCAAAAGTTGTTTTTTTTTTTATATATAATTATAATATCATTTTTTTCACCAGACTTTTTTGCAAATGATTTGTTGGCTGTGGCCCACAGTGTGGGAACCACTGGTCTATGGAGAAAATGAACTCTTTCTTCTGGATCCAGGCGTGCTCACATTCAAGATCTAATCAATCCTGAGGAATTTGATAAAATCCTGCTCTTAATTGTTAATTAATTAATCATCCCTCACACATATTCTGCTGCACTTCAAATACATCATTACTGAAGCTAAACACGCTGTTTCAGTTTAAACAAATGAATCGACTTCCTGATGTTGAGCTCTACGTCGCATACATTTATTTTCATGGTCTAGTCATAAAATTTTATGACACAGTTTCTTTGCAGCCGTCTACCTGCATCTGTGAAAAACAACACATCTGCCATCAAGCCAGAAATATCCAGACACATGTGTGTGTGTGTGTGTGTGTGTGTGTGTGTGTGTGTGTGTGTGTGTGAAGTGATGCATGTGCTCCCCAGGAAATATATGAAAGCCGCTTGTCAACAGGATCTCAGCTCGCTCGCTGTCGGGCGGAGCGGCTGGGTAGCTGATATCAGGCAGCACCCCCTCAAAGTGTTTTCTGAACCCTATCAAGTTGTGTTCATCAGCTGAAGTGAGATGGGACAGGCCAGGAGAGAGTTTCTGTCCCGCTGTCAATCCTCTCCAAGGACGCAGGAACAGCATCGGCCCAGGCCTGTATACAAAAGCTGTCCTGTTCTGGATCCAGTGTCAGTTCAATAGACAGTGCTGGCGGCCAACTGTGACAGCTCCGGTTACGGCTGCTCTCACTGAATCATAGCGACTTCATTTGATCTTCTTTATTGAACTGTCCACCATCACCTCCTCACAGGAAGTCTCCACATAGACACATGGAAAAGATTTCTTAATCTCTTAATTTCTTAAGAAAGGATGTGATGTGATGTAAATTATGAAATATGTATAAGATTGTTGTATTATTAGTTAATTAAAAAAAAAAGAATTCCAACAAGAATAAGTCCCCAAATAAAAATAATACATGTGAATTATTAAAGAATTGTAAGTCAACCTTACTGTCTGTCTTTGTTTTTAAAATTACATGTTCCTTGCATCATTTCTAAGTGGAGTTCTAAAGTGTTTTTGATGAGTGTATAATTGATTGTTGATCTTGTTCTTCAAACAACACAAAACATTGTGAATCTATTTTGCAGCATCACAGAGAAAGAGAGCAGTTGAGTTAAGGGCACTTGTCAAATCAACAGAGATCACGGTGTATTGTATATGAGTATTGTTTCAAAGCAGACTTGAAATAATGTGAATCCATCTTTTAAGATGCAGAAGCAGAAGCATAGCATTCAGGTAGCAGAGTCCCACTCTTGAAATATCTGAATGTTAATATCTTCTTTCCAGAACAGCGTAAAGCTACAGTAAAGCATGCCCTTAGTTGTGAACCCACAGACTCTGCAGTTCTCCTGAGTGTGGAGTGTTTTAGCAGCTTTCAGCTCATTGTTTTGGTCTTGCAGGTTCAGTCTGACTGCATGAAACCTCAGCTCCTCAGCAGTAGGCAGCAGTTTTCAGCTGAAACCCTCTCAGAAACTCAGTGTGCACTGCCCGCGGGGGTTCACATGGCAGAAAGACGAATTTAGTGACTGGCTGGTGAACATTTAGCAGCTAAGAGACAAATATTTTGCTCAGGAGTTGGTGGAGACAAGATGGATGACATGACCTCAGGTGAATGTTTTGAATGTGTGCAGAAAGAAAAAAGAAAAGAATTGTTTCCTACCACATTAACAAACTATTTCGTTTAACTTTCTTAAAATAATTAAAATTAAAGACCAAGAATAAACAACACTAATATACAACAGAAGGACAGTGTGCCAGACGTTGCAGACCAAGAACAGAAAGAAGGTTCAGGTTTGTTGGCTTTGTTTCTTGAACACTCAGGTCATTTCTTAAATGAAATGCCTTTTATGTATATAGTCTTTCATAAGTGTGCGTGGTCCATCTAAGCCATTATCTCAATAAAGCCCCTGCAAGGCCAGAGCTGCACGCTCTCTCATTATCAGTTCTATAAAGTCCTTTAACCAGTGATTCAAACAATAACAGTCTGTTTTCCTCACTCTCCAGTTCATATGGATGGTGTTTTACACAGAAAGAAAAGCCAGTGTTATCAGGTGTTGTGTTATAGCTGATTTCACTCCATCCATTTCAACAAACACACTTTTGGGCATAATGATACACCCACATTTAAACGTCCCATATTTTACACTCCTCCTGCATTTTATTTGAAGTGTGGATCTATAAGAAGATATATTTGTGGTTTTAAGAACCAAAAACCATCTCAGTGTAGTTTCTCCTCTCCTCTCTTAAACTTCTCTCTGGAGCTCTAGTAACAACAGTGAGCCAATCAGAGGAGAGGAGGCTCTGAGCCTCTCTTTATAGCAGATTTCACTTAGAGTAACCAAATCCTGCAAGTTTGGATGGTGGGTCCAGGTGGGCGTGGCTTGGGGCGGGGCTGAGAGCAGTGACTGCTTTGTTGTGACATCACAAAGTTCCAGAAGTCCTGACAGCTGGTTTTAAGGCTCAGTTTCTGAATACAGGCTGTGTGCATTTCTCTGTGGACTGAGGCTTTGATACTTTCGCAGTATTAATATAGAACCTAGACCTGCTTTATAATCAAACAACACATGGACATCTACCTTTATACTATATGGGACCTTTAATGTTAAACCTAACATATTTTGTACTCTTACCCAAAATTGACTTATTTCTGGGCAATGTCAGAACATAGAGCGAGATCCTCTCTCTCCACATCCACGCCAACATTGATCTGACATAAAGGATCCATTTTATTCAGTATCATGTTTAAAAAATTTTGATAAATAATTAGTTTGTCGCATTGTAGTATCCCATCGCTCTAGTTGCAGATGTTTTCCCAAATCACGTTCCCATTGTAATTTAACTTCCATCCATTTTAGACAAAGCAATACAAACTAAAACTTGATTTGTGTTTTGAAACATAAGCACGTTTCATATTTCATATTAATATTAATGACACACAAAGTCAAGAATAAAAAAATCTGCTTTATGTTTCAATGTGTAGCAAAATTCAATGATAATACAATTCCGAGAGTCATTCCTCTGTGGCCGTTTAACTTAAACCTGTATGGAAAATAAGAGCACTTTCACCAACCAACAGTTTATTATAGCATTGGAAATAGTCGATGGGAATCTGCTGAATCATTTACTCTTCCTCAACAGTTATATCACCCGAGGAATGTGACTTATAGTTTATGAAACAATGTCTCTGCTGGGAAATCAATGCCTATGTGTGTGTCAGTGAAAATAATATCTAGATATAGGCTACTTTATGGCCCAGCCACATAGGAATAGCTATTTGTATACTGGTGTAGGTTGAAGCCTGCATTAATTCAGCTCACATGAATGATATTGATTGTCTCTGCAAATGTACTTTGGTAATTTAAAAGTTTTGTCAAAACTGTGACGCCTGAGGAAGGTAAATTTAATTCCATCTGTAATGTCAAATGCAATTTAGATATGTGTTGAAGGATTTTTGTTGCTGAATCAACGCTTGAGTGAACATGCACACACACACACACACACACACACACACACACACACACCACACGCGGAGAACACAGAGACAAAACAAGCAAATGCAGGCACACACAGCAGGCATCATAGTGAATGTAGTAGAATGTCATTTTATCCCGGCTTTGCTTGATGCAGTGTCATCTGAAATGTCGCCTGCTGTATCTGACAAATTGCTCTCATGGAAAAGAAAAGACTGAAGGAAGAAAATCTATGAAAATATTTCTCCTCTAGTAATACCTGCCCATCAATCTCCCCCGTCAATAAATGCTGCAGAGACAGAAGGATTTAGGAAACGTCCTCTTCAGTAATGCTGCAGAAATTCTTCTTTACCCATCCTGGAACATTGGGAATAATGCCACGCTTTATAAAAACCAAACCATAAAATGGTCTCACTGCAGGGTCCTGCTGCAGGATCACTTACAGACCGATGTGGCAATAATTCACTGTTGTTGTAAAATATATCAGATTCAGGAAACATTTTTGCAGAGCGTTGACTGAACATTGTCAGAATTGGAAAGTGATTCCTTTACTTGCCGAGTGAAATAAATGCATGTAGCCTTGGTGAAGATGTTTATTGATTGGTAACAGAATGCTGACACACATGGCTAAAGCACACCAGGAACTGTCAGTGGAAATGAGCAGTACCAGCCGGACTTTGACAGTTCAGTATAAAGTATACTGAGCTGTCCAGAGTGTTAGGCGAAGCTAGAGCAGCTGTTGGAGAGCAACTTTCAGGTTGGTGAATTTATGTGATGGGAAATGATGCAGAAACTAGATTAGTGAAATACATACATGACAGTAACATTGGGAGATGTTTTTCCTCACCTCATGTTCACCTCAAACATGTTGCATCTGTCTCCCGGTCATGCCTCTTCGCTCTATTCAACATCAGAAAAATAAGGCCTTACTTGACTCAGTACACCACCCAGCTCTTGGTCCAGGTCAAGGTTATCTCTTGCCTCGAGCACTGCAATGCCCTCCCGGCAGGAATCCCATTGCGCACGGTGAAATACTTGCAGATGGTGCAGAATGCAGCAGCCTGTCTGGTCTTCCTTCAGCCCGAAAGGTCACTTCGCTACTCATCGACCTACACTGGCCGGCTACCCATGGCCGCCCGAATCAAATTCAAGTCACTAATACTTGCATCCAGTATCTACTTGTGGTCATACAACCTTATGCTCCTTTTCGACCACCGCGTTCCCCGAAGGAACATCGTCTGGCATCTGCATCCCTGCGCACAAGGCAGTCCAGACTGTTCTGGTCTGTGGTTTCCTGATGGTGGATGCGTCCCTCTGTATCTTCTAGAACCTCTTGAAGACTCATCTCTTTCTAGGGCACCTCCTCACCTAACACCTCTAACACCCTAACATGCTCTTACTGTGTTACTGTTACTTCTTTACCTGATCTGCTTGCTCTTATTAAGTAGATGTAGTACTACACTAAGGTTTCCTACTGCACTTTAGTGATGTATGATGTAAATGTAAAAAAGACTAATTGAACGTGACGTCACAGAAAGGGAGAGTGGCTGAACTGGGTCAAGTTTAACAATGGAAAACAATATGCCAACAGTAGCTTTGAATCTGAAGAGGTTAAAAAAAAATATATATATATATATGACTGACTGACCACAGCCTTATAATGATGACTCTGCTCAGGTGTCAAAGGAGCCAGGAACATACAAGGATTAGGAGAAATATGCGGTGGTGGTGTGAGCAGTGGAGAATTGTTCAGGTGAGGTGGTGAGACTATAACAAAACTAGTGCTGGTCATATAATACTGACAGGAGTATTGGTACTTATCCATAACAGAAACGAATGTGAAAGGATTGCCTTTTATCAGCTGTGTCTCGACTTACCCAACATAATCTCACGCTACGTTTTACGGTGCTCTACCACAGGGTGAGAGAGGGAGAGAGAGACGGGGGGTGAGGCGGGTCAGGAGAGAACAAGTAGAGAGATGAAAGACATTTTTTCGAATGAACATTTTGTTTGATAGGTACTTGTGTGTGAAATGCCAGCCCATGGCCTCAGCTGTTCAGCTATTATGCGTGGCAGGGAGGTGGATACCTTCTGGGTCCTGGTGGAGAACTTCACCTCCTGACCTGACATTACGTGACTGACACTCCACCCAGGCTTTGAAGCCTGCTGCCTGAATCCCCTTGTGCCACAGATACATGAAGCTCAGCCAGGAGCATGGCCCAGACACAGCCAGCAGTCGTGTGTGTGTTTAGGGCAGAGATAATCTATGAATACCAATATGGTGAATTCTTTCTATTAAAGCCTTGTGGATCAAGATAATAAAGTCAATTTTGATGCTGAGCGTCCTTCAGAGCTCATTATCATTCCTCATCTTTTACATGAAGAATGACACCAAATTGATTTTTTTAAAGTATTTATATGTAGATTAATACAAAATGAAGACTTGAATTTATATTTTCTGCTTCTGTTTACACTATCACCATGTGTATCACATGTTAATGATAATACTATCAAGTTTAACTGTAGATGTTGTGTCCCTATCCCTAGGCAATACCACTACACAGCTTACAGACAGGATATCCTCTGGGCCTCTGGCATTCTGGGTAGGCACATTAGGAAGCCCTTACTTACCCTCATGTTTCCAGACGAAGGAGGAATGTACAAAGGTTTTGAACCGGCTCATTTGGGTGGCAATCAATAAAATGAATCATAATCATAATCACAAAATGTGACCTAATGTATTTAAATGTATGTTTAAGCAGGGGTGGGCAGGGCACAATGCCTGATCCTGAATTTCTCAATGAGGAAGTAAGTGTGGATATGCTCCCAACCCCAGTTTTCCATTTTTTTCCACCTTTTATGTAGGAAAAATTTATTTGGAGAGGAACTTTAAGGAAATGTTGTCACCCTGTGGTTTAAGCCATTGGCAGGAATAATCAAATTGTCATAGTGAATGGAGGTCTGCACCCACAATGCAGACAAGACACTGAATGGCTGTAGCAAAAACAAATGTTTATTATACAAAGGTTGGAGCGGCTGGAGCGGGGCAGGGGATGCTGGGTCTTGGGAGGTGTCCAGAGGTAATCCAGGTGAGTCTGCAGAAAGCGGAGCGAGGCCGGGTCAGGTGGAGTGGCTTGTGAGGTCCAGAAGGGTAGCGGCAAAAAGCAGGACCTGGAAACAGGGAAAACACACGGTCAAAAACTGAGCTACAAAGCTAGCAAGAGCGCACTGAAAAACACTGGGAGCCGATGCACTATACCACTTAGGTAAGCTGACAATCTGGCGAAGAGCTGTGAACTGGACCAGGGTTATATGCAGAGTGGAGTGAAGGTGACTTGATTGCTGATGGCTGGCAGGTGGCTTGATTACTGACGACTGGCAGGTGTGCAGGTGAGTGGTGACTTCAGCTCCGCCCAGTTCCAGACAGAAAAACACTAGGATCCTGACACAAATAGAACAATACTTATTTGCAACTAGCAAAAACGCGTGTAGTCGAACAAATTAGCCCTGCAATAAATCCTGCCCTCTTAAAGGTTAGAATGTTTTTTTTGTTCAAAGTGTTTTGGGGAGGCGCCGATTCAGCTTCAAGGTCATTTCTGAGTCTGCAGTTTGTGGTTCTGTTGACTTGTATTGTGCAACACTGAGATGTGTTTCTGTTTTGTCAACCCTATCTTCAGTGAAGTTCAGGCTGCTGTTTTAAACTGCATTAGTACAAATCTTTTCACCATTGCATAACATTTGCTGCTGAAAGTCCCAATGAAAGACAACCCAGTGTGCCTCGGTGCAAAGTGGAGAATGAGGAAGTGAAATGCCTCCAGTGGGAAGGTCTAATGCTGTAATAACAACAGCTGAACATGCTCCGCTAGTGCTGCTGTGGTAGCTACACCCTCCAGTACCGTTGATCCTGCATGAACACACATCTGGTTTTGCTGCCACTAGAACTGTCTACATATGCATTTTCTCAAACACACTGATAAGGAGTTGTATGATTACTATCAGGTGTGATTTTTAAAACACCTTGTTCATGTGCTTTTTTTTTCTTTATCTGGAAAAAGGCTGTTGGGCTGAAACACCAGACATAAAAAATAATTCATAAAATAACAACACAAGCAATTCTTAGCACTCTCTGGTTTATGTAACGATGAACATGAATATTTACAACCAGAATATTTTATGACTAGAGTGCACTGGAGCAAGAACTGCAAAATAAACCAGGCACCAGCCAAGTTATATTGTATCTGGTTTCAGCCACTCCTGGTTTAGTGCTTCTTCCTCCAGAGGTGGATGTGTGCTGCAGGGGAATGCAGAAGTGTCATGTTTGTAGACGTCCTGAACATGGTTCACCTCTATCACAACTGGAGTGGAAGCTGCAGTTCAGTATAGGTGGTTAATTCTGTCTGCTGCTTGGGAGCTCTTAGTACTGTAAAAATCATTATTCAATCATGTCACTAACGACTTATTTTTGTGTCTATTTAGTGTATATCTACGTCTAACTTTCATTGCGCCCATTCTTGAAAACCTTTGTAATAATACGTTTCTTTTCAAAGGAAGAAAAATCTTTTTTACATTCTTTTGTAATTAGTGATATCCAACTTTTGTTACGTTTACCATAGAAGAAATTGCAATTGTTAATGAACAGAGTAGCAGATGGAGGTATTACAGAAGAGTTTTGTAATATTCCTTTAATCAGATTCATCAAAGCCACAGGAAAACCTTTGACAACTATTGTCTATATGAGCAATGCAAATTGAATTTTACTTTAAAATCAGTACTTGACTTTAAATATTACCATCTTCATCCATTAAATTAAATGTCCATTAAAGATTACACATTTGCCAAATACTTTTAAAATCTGTGAATCAAGCCTTGATTCGCCCCAATGTCAGTATGCAGACTAAAGTTTGAGTTTGACAACTGAACCTAATCCCACAACACACATAGACATCAGGAAGTTGATCTGAGAGCACCCTGAGAATGTTTATCCATTGCAATGTACATGTGTTCACAACGATGTATAAGTAAAGTGTGAACCAGAGCATCAACTCAACAAAGATCTACAGGATTAGATTAGATTAGATTAGATTAGATTAGATTAACTTTATTTATCCCACAACTGGGAAATTCATTTACCACCGCAGAAAATGCATGGAAACTACAAAAATGACACCCTGGCTGCAAGAAAAAAAAAAGACTTAGGAGAAGTTTGTCATTAGTGACTTACCCATTTGCATTCTGGCAAATTAGTTAGAAAGTTAGAAAACCAAACTATGGCATGCATTTAAATCTTTCCTAGTGCAGTTTCCTAATATTGCACTATATTGCAGAGTTAGCTGATACTGCAGCAGACACAATACATATAAATTCAACACCCAATTTTCTCTCTTTCCCACTGCCTGAGTTTAGGCAGGAGTCCTTATTAATCATTTGCTATTTAGCCCCAGGCAATTCTGAGCTGAAGGTTAAGAATAGCTGGTGGCAAATGTAACCTTGTTTTACTTTGCATCATTTAGCTCTGCTTCCTCTAGCAGGAAAGTTGGAGCTCAACACACTGTTGTGTGAGTGTAGACAGACCTTGGCTAAAGTTGGTAATAACACTGAGACCGGCTAGTCTGTTAGCTGCTGAGAGTTAATGGTCCAGGCCTCAGTGTGCAGTGTGAAAAGCTGAAATCATACAGCATGAATGCATCATTGCAGTTAATAAGCTGCTATCTGGATGCGTATGTGTATCTGTGTATGGATTAGGGGGGTGAGGGGGACATTCAGAGGATACTAGTCATTAGAGGCTGACTTGTATTTAGAGCATCTTATTGGACCATGCGTTGTGCATGATGTTTTTTTCCAGAATAAGAGTCTACAGCCATGCTTTCTTTGTGTGGCTGTACTTACCCAGCAAGTTTATGAGCTAAATGCTAATGTTAGCACACTAGCATTCTCACACTGACAATGCTAACATGCTGATGTTTAGGCGTTACAATGTCCTCCATGCTCACCATCTTAGTTTAGCACTTTAGCATGCAAACATTTGTTAATTAGCACAAAATAAAATGTGCAGCTGGGGAGGCTGGTGGTTTACCTGGTAGAGCGCGAACCATTTATTCCTTACTGCAGCAACCTGGGTTCAACCCGTGGCCCTTTGCTGCATGTCATCCCCTCTCTCTCTCTCCCTCTTGCCAATTTTAGACCAATGGCCTTCAATCCATGTGGCATGGCCAAAAAACAAAACATAACAGATCACTGATTCATAAATAAATAAAAAGTGGAGGGTGTGTTGGTAGGAGGTCTGCATGAAGTATATAACTATAAGTCTGAAGACAAAAAAATGATAGAGCTATTGACAACAATCTGAAAAGCTCTTTGTCATTTTACAGACAGTCCCTATAACTTCAGCTCCTCATTTTCCCATTTTCTGTCAAGTTCCACAAAGACTCAGACTTCAGTATTGGATCAGGAGGTAAAAATACCTCTTCTGCAGCATCAGTCAAGCATCATCCTGCACTGCACAGCAAATCTGGTGAAAACTGATGAAAGGTAACTGAGGGTGAATCTTGCTGAATGTCTAAATACCAGTCTGATATATTATATGGGTGCCTTTTTTTTATATGATTTCCAGACAGAATTGTGGATGTTTATCCTTGATCCCAAAAAAGAGGGTTCTAATTCTAGCAGAGTGTGTATGATGTGTGTGTGCTTTGAACAGGCTCAGTCATGACTCCAAAAAGAGGGAGTGTGATGTCTGTGAAGACTCAGTCGTCCAGGTCATGCTTATCCAAGAAAAGCTGAATCACGGGCAACTGGACTTGGTTGTAGATACTTGAAGATGTTTAACGTCTCATCCACGAGGCTTCTTCAGGTCCGCAGAAGAACGGACACTTGGACCCGCATGAATGTGTGTGTTTGTGTGTGACTGCAGTTGCATCGGCTGACTTTTCAGCAGAGATTTAGCACACGTTCTCATAAATATTACATCAGCCTCCTTGGCTATACTTAGCCAGTTGAATCATGCATCTTGTACAACAGATGTTTTATCATTTCTCCTGCGTCTTGACTGAACGAGTGCGAACGCAGAGGTAGACAGGCCTGATATTGTGTCTGAAAATGTCGTCGGCGGATGATGAGACTATCAGATACAAATCCAGGATACAAGTCTCACTCCACAGACCTTGTTTAAAGCTTCTATACTGATTACATTTACATTCAAGGTATTCATCTGATGATTGGCAGCAATATTTGTGCTAATGTTGTCTGTTCTCATACAGCGTGTACTAAATAATATTTCACTAGCCATAAGCTCCTCGCAGAAGTTTCAAGAGGCCAACTGCTAATGCAGGTGGTATGAACCAGATGGTGCTTCTTAGTCTGGCTACACTAGTGTTTGTTCTGTAATTGGTTGAATTTCTAATCAACTGAGGCTTTTGTTAGATACATTAGCCAGCATCCGCTCTTTTGTGAAAACCTTTTTCCAAACGAGCCCTTTTCTCTCCCCAAGCCCATCCACCCCACAGCAGGGGGGCTCTGAAACTTGAGTCCCCACAAGGGGCCAGTTTTGGCCCGTAATCATATCATTTCTCAGGCGTTGCAGTAAACACGGTGTGATTCACAAATCTTAACGGCTCTCTAATGCACTACAGAGACAACAGCACGCACCAGAGCATAAACACGAATGAATGGACTCGAGCAGCTTTAGTTACGGGAAGACTATTCCATTTTTCATTTCTGGGATCAAACAGTGTAACCAGGCCGAGTCCCAATCAGACGGTAACTGAATCATTTTGCATTATGGAGCAGGATAAATATAATCACATAGGCAAACAAATTACACGCTGCTGCTTATCTGCAGAAACATCAGTAGCACCGCTGGTTTCACATTAGCAATTCATATCAGGTGAAGGTGTTTCCTTCTGATAATGAGATTAACAGAGCAGTTACAGTTGTTATTCGCTTCATTCTTGCTATTCATCTGTACTGTCTATATCTACAGCTCATTTATAACTACCAAGGGTCTCCATTTGTTTTGTTTTAGTGTTTTGTGTTGTAGTGTGTTTAGTGTAGGAGATTACACTTTGCTTGTCCTGGGCATTGAAATCTCTCATTATTTTTTTGTCTTTGTTTTTCTAAAGAATATTTGCAACATAGGGATGTAATCATATCATTTTCTATCGTACTTCATGTAGTTTTAAATTTATGCACTTGCACTCTAGTTCACCTACAGCTACATAGGGAGCTGCACAGCCAGTCATGGATCTAGAAAATTTTACATGGGGGGGCAACAGGTTTTGGCAGGGTGGCATGGGAGAGGTTGGGGGGGGCTGTCTCACATGAAAACATCTAATACTTCTGCAGGTGAATGACCAATAAATGTTTTACAAAATGTGTTACTATAGTGGCACCGGAGCCATAACTATAATTACTTCTTACTTACTCATGGAGTGTAGCAAGGCATCTAGACCCGGTTCAGACCTGATGTTAACATCTGTCCCGCATGATCCAATCACAAGTGGACAGCTCTAAATTCAGGTGTGAACTCACCTAAGACACACACACATTTTACTCCGACCACATTCGGAGGTGTTCTGGACCTCATGTAACCACATTTCTTTTTAACAGTGTGAACGCAAACGTGTCCTGGGCCACACTGAAGGACCGCCTGCTCTACCGACATCCTCTGACGGAGTCTGATTAGTCCTGCAACAGATTCATAATGAACGGAAAATATTTTACTATTAAAAATGGATAAAATCTGAAATAGTTCGCTCAGCCTCTCCTTACCCCTCTCTCTCTATCCCTGTCTCTCTCTTTCTCTGTCTCTCTCTGTCTCTCTGTCAGAAACACTGACAACAGACCCATCTGTCGGATTGGCTAAAAACAACGTGTTTATTTGCATATAGAGCGAGGAAGTGAGATCCAATCATTTGAGGTCACTCAAGATGCATGTGGAGATGCATTTTAATGTCAGGTGTGAGCTGACATTTCTACATCTGACCACTTGTGATTGGATCATCTGAGACGCATGTTAATGCGGGTCTGAACAGGGCCGCAGTCAACTAGTGACTCTTAAAGTGTGAGAATGAAGGGATCATACAGGCTGGAGGTTTTTGACTGAAAACGTCACAGTGAAGAAACTAAGCACAAACTGAAGATGAATTCCAAAAGGCTAATATTTGAGTGGGCTGTCTATATTCAAACTGAGTGTATATCATTACACATCACATATTTTGTCTAAGACACTTCTTCCAAAGTGGCAGTCCAACGATCCTGCAAAACTATACTGTGCACTGTAAAAACATTTCAGATTAAGGACCACATTAAAAACCCTGTTACATATGCAGTAATTTCTGGAACTGATGACAACAGCTCACGGTTGCTTTGCTCTTCGTCAGTGACTCTGAGGGCAAGTGGAGAGATGGAAACATTGTGATTCAAAGAAGTTCTGATCCCCGACCTTCAATTGACAAAAAGAAAATAAATGATAAAAACAGAATCGATGCATGATATCAAAGTTTTGTTACTTGTCCTTGAGATTCTAAAATGCAGACTACTTACTTCTGCACAGAATAAAAACACAGAAAATACATTTTACATTTTACATAAGCAATTAATGTATTCATATCTGCAGATCTTTACAGCAGGTCTTTTGTTGTTTAGTTTTTTTGGACAGAGAATACAGGCCTATATTGTTAATATTGATAGGATATGACATCTGTGTGGGGCTGTATGGGGTGGTGCCATAGAAAATGATTTGTGTGCTTACTGGAGCTACTGATGGTCTATTGTTCTGCATTAGAAATAATACTTTTGTTTTTTGTTTTTTTTTATAGTTCCATGTGTTTCTAGCAGGACTACATACTTAAAAACAGACAAGTTGCTCTTCTTCTTTCGCATTTCTGACAGAGTATCAGCTCAAGATGTGTTGGCCACCTTCAGTTGTTAATAATGGTACATCAGCACCAGATGTTGGTCAAATTAGCCGGAACTGAAATCTGAGGGATTGTAACTTTAAATGCAGTGTTTTCTGAGCAGAACAGGAAAAAACCTCTAACATATTTTTGAACCATGAACACAAAAAAAGTCAAAGGAAATCAAGGATGTTAATATATCTCTTTTCATCCTCTTTGTCTTTCTTCATCATTGTGGAATCTGATCCAGAAGACGAATTACAGTCATTTCAGTTTTCCACAGATAATGTTGATCAGAGCAGTATTGATCATGTCTGTGTGTCACAATATTTTGATATATTACCAGTCAAGCCATAACTGAATTGTACAATTTCCTATACCAGCAGTTAAACTTAATGTGTTATATTCTAAATTCAGTTTAAATCTATTTTCTCTACCTTTCAGTTATTTGACAACACACTCAACAGCATATTCATCTTCATCAGGCGACATCACGCTCCCTCATGCATTTATGCATTTCTATCTTTAGCGTTAACAGGTAATTACTTCAATGTATCTCAGTGAGAGACGCGTCTCTGTCAATCACCGCTGTGAGTCAGTGTTATCTCTCTCAGCTCTGTCCTTGTCCTGCAACCTTGCCCTCCATACATCATACATTCAGCATGATTTCATTTGACATTTCAACCTGAATCCATTCCTCAGTTATTCTCTGCCTTCTTGTCAGAGGATAATTACATCAGGCATGAACACCAAAGGTTTGAGATATTACGTGTCGATTACGAATTCTCGGCTTTGTGACAGAGGTGATGTGCAGAGGATACAAAACCCACCCCACACTTCCTCTAATTGTAAAGTTAACAGAATCAGGACAAGTCTCTCCAATAGTTTCAAACAACAGCAGTTATGAGGACATTCCTAGCCTTTGGTGGCAACTAATCTTTGAATAATATCAGACAGCTTCCAGGTGTTTATCAAGGTGAAGTGAAGGGCTTTAGATAGTGTCTGTTACATCGTAGTCAACAGCCTTTGATTTTACATGTGGTGTGTAATTACTGGCGAGGCAATCAAGTCACATCTGCAGGAGAAGGAGAAGATATATGACTGTCAGCAGTCGTTCTCATCTACTGCTGCAGCTTAAATAATAGTGGAACGCTCTTATAAGCTGAACGAATGCTGCAGTAAATAGACATAAATATCATCTGCGCTGTCACTTAAACTATAATTATTGTTAGAGTCACCTCAGTGAGGAAACATTTGCACACTGAACGGTTGTTGGCAGTGGTAAAATGAAAGGAAAGACGATATCTGTGATCATGCTTGGCTGCTACCTGTGACAGTTTTAGGTTTGCAGTTTCCAGCAGATGTAAGCATCTGTCAAATGCTCATACTGGGTCATTTCTGCTCAGTTTTATTGGCTTTTTCACGTGGAGTGGGACAGCTGTTGAATGTAAATAGAGCAATATTGTCCAATGTTTACATGAGAATTAGAGTCACAATCTCAGTGACATTGCCCAAAGGCATATTGTATCAAGACAGTAGAGCACCACATGAGTCAAGAGTATCAGTACATCATATTCAGTGCAGAGGGAAAAGAGACTGTGTATTATAACACTACAATCAAAACTGCACACATATCCTGTGGCAAATATCCAACTGCTGCCATAAAGGTCCCTGCGAGAGCCGTCTCTGCTCAGTGTGCAAATAGCATAACAATGACTAAAGCTGCACTAATCAAGAATTTTATATTAACAATTAATCAAATGATCAAGTACAGCGTGAAAATGGTTGCTTGTTATGATAAGCCCGTAGAGAATTATCACCAAGCTCTGCAGTTCCTCACAGTTTCAAGGAGACTATCCGAGGAGGCTGTCCTCCCAGAGTTCATCTGTGCCGGCAGCTTATTACGACCCACAGTTACGTTTCATTGTGAGGCGACCTCTAGTGGCTGTAGTTATTATGACGGGAGCAAAGGAGGAAGTCAGGTGACAAAGTATATGGAGTGACATAGGAGGAGGTGGATGGATGGGTCAAAAAAAAAAAAATTCTACAGGAATCCGCTGTTTGTTTCCTGTTTCCAACAGATAGTCAGTGTTGCCTCTGTAACCATGGCCACGTGTTTATTATCATGATGATGATGATGAAGATCCTCTGACCTATTTTAACCCAAACCACGATCTGTTCCTAAACCGACCTAACATTACCATGACGACTAGGGTCCAGTACACCAGCTGGTATGCTCCTCCAGGTCATATTACTGTTACCATGACGATGAAGGCCTGGTCCACCAGCCGCTGGTATGTTCCCACAGGTCATATTACTGTTACCATGTCGATGAAGGCCTGGTACACCAGCTGTCGGTATGCTCCCATGGGTTGCTTCTGAGGGTGGGGACATGTGACCTATATGCTTATTCAGGTGGGAGGAGTTGGAGGAGTGTTTTAGCCTATTTTAGCTAATTATTTTCTGGCCTGCAAAGTCTGCTCTTGCCAACCTTGTTTTTCTAGCGGCAGCTGATGAACCCAGTGTACACTCCCTGTCCAGCACTCTGGAGTTTGTGGAGACCAAAACAGATCTATGAGGAGACTGACTATTGGACTTACATTCGTCAGGTGGCCAGACTCCGAACGAATGCTAATGTTGCTCTGTGTTAGGTAAATGTGTAAATAAGTAAATGTTTGCATTCACTTTAGCGAAAATGATCTATATGATAATAATATATCAGACCTATATGTCCGTTTCGAGGTATTTTCAGCTTGTTTCCCTGCGCCCATTATAATCAAACAATGCAAACAGTTGCTGTGCGTGGAAACAATGGTGATGAGATCCATGGGAGTGAACCAACCAGTGAAGCTGTAAAAGCCAAAACATCGTGCTGAAGGACACAGACAATTGTAGAGTTGGGGCGATGATTGTCTCTGGTTGTGTCACCAACAGCAACACAAGTGGTGATATGATAAATTGTTTCAGGAAAAATAATGATAATACTTTATAATACAGTGTAATTTTGTTGTGTGGCGCTGAGCCTCCTGTTCAAATAATGGAAAGAAGCTTTTCACTGTTTATCTGAGCACTTCTGTTCTCCTTCACACCTTAAAACTGATACCTTTTATTTTAACCATGACTCTTCATATTTATATGTAATATTATTCTGCAATATTAACTTTGAAAAACAACCAAGACTGGGGTTAAAAAAACACATATATCTCAAAGCTTCAGAGCACTAGAAAACCATATGAGCTAAATCTCCAACCATGCAGGAAGTGGAATGTAAGTAATAGCACCATTGGCATTATTGTTCTGTTTATGATGCTGATAGTATATCAGCCAAATCAAGCCCCTCTTACTCCCTGTGGATGAGAACAAATGACATAACACAAGCTTAAATGATCAGGAGTTGAACATTTTCACCAGTTTATTCAAATGAGGCGACCAAGTCCTACATCGTTAAATCCATTATGCTGCAGCCATTACATCACATGAAATCACTGTGTAAACACATTTTTTTGCAAAAGCTATTCCAGCACTGATCTCCAGACTGGTCGAACATTATTCTGCTGGGCTGCAACAGCAGAATAACCACACTAATTATATTGATTCAGTAGGTTCATGTCAGACAAACATGAAATGGTTGAACTGGTGACGTTTGATAAATAGCTGCATGTGACATCCGTGCCTCCGGGCACAGCGGCCTGACTCCTGATCATCAAAGCTTCAAATGAGGACCCGTCCTGATCTGGGTCTTGTTAATAATAGCGGACGGGGGGAGATGGAAAGTTAGAGAAGGAGAAGTAGTCTCAGCTAATCATGATCTGAGAAATGAGGATCTCCTTTTTTCCTGGCAGGAGACAAGAGTGTGAAGAAGAAAAACTAATCTAATCTAATCTCCACTCCTCTGCCAAAGTGTGGTGCTAACAAAGGCTGTAGCTGAATCAGTTGATCTAACGCAGGCAGGAGAGAAGTAATTGGCACCACTGTGTGACCTATGGAGTCACATTGATTTAAAAGCCAGTGTTGTTTTGGGGTTTTTTTTACCTCCACTGATACAGAGACCCTCATTTGTTGCGAGGTAATTGAATTCTTCCTTCTTGATGGAATTACTGCAATGAATTCAAAACGACGTCACTGTGTGTTTCAATCTATTCAGTCAAGATTCATTGATGTTGTCTACATGTTAGAGTGATGGTATATTAAGCTGCTGGGAGACTTTTTTTTATAAGGGTAAGTGAGGATCATTAACTCAGTTTGGCTGATTCAGGTTTATTTTTCAGGGAGCATCAACTTTCCTATTTCCTGTATGTGTGTATTTAAAGTGTTTTGATTAAACTGATTGAAACTTTTAAACAACAAGGAAGCAATCATGTCATGTGAGCAATCAGAGCTCCTACATTTCTGTTTCTGTTCAGAAACAGTGAAGCTCTGACTAGCAATTAACTCTGCTTGAGATAATAGCAGGGTTGCAGTGCTATTACTGTCAGAGTACAGCGTCATTTCAATGTTTTTCTAGTATTTTGACTTAAAAAAAAAAAAAAAGGTCAGTGTTTCCAGTTCAACTACACTCCCTTGTAACTTGGCTTAGTAAATGGAAAACCTAATGTCAAAATCAAGTAACATTTCCACCAACAGGCCGTGCCTTACACTGAATGGCAGCATTATGCTACATTGCTCTATTTTATTTTCTACCTAAGAGGAAATAGGCAGCACCACATCACACCCTTCTTTCTGCACCTCACGCTCTTCTGATTCAGTAGAGAACAAAGCTATCGCACTGTTTTGACAGCATGGAGCAGAGAGAGCAAAAGCGGAAGGGAAAGTGTTGTGTTGCTGTAGTTAAAATGTGTCCTGTGGAGTTACTCATGTGAACACATTCTAAATATCCTTTAGGTCTAACAAACATTTACTTCCTCGTGAAATATTTGCAGTCAATAGCTACACATTTTGAAATCTGTATTGTTTACATCAGTGTTTCCTTGCTACCAGTCCTCTTCTTTCCTGCCTTTGTTGGTGCATTGAATGCATTTACATGCACATTAGCATCTTGGTTTTCAGTCTCATCCTGCTTTTGATCGTATTCATGAAGTGGTGTTTGCATGGAACATGAGAAACCTGGTTATTCATATCCCTGTATACACGATTTTGACGGTGTCCAGGTTTCTGATCACTGGTGAGCAGCTGTGTCTTGATTTCCTCAACAAAGGGTTCAGAAACATGGATAAATGGTTTACATGTCACACTATCCTGGTTTCTATTGGATTACTCCAAAGGCCTGAACTATGAAGCAAGTTCAATACCCAGGATTTCTTTTGGTTATCTGGCTTCACTGAGCCTAATACTGACCATCTTGGATAACCTGTACTGTGAAGTTAATTATCCACTGGCTCAGTTAGCTGTGGGTTTACCTAACCAGCTAAGAGTGTGTTCATGTGAAAGAGGCAGACTTGTTAATTATAGGCAACATCATCAAAACCATGAATAAAGTGCTTAATATGATATGAGAAGAAACTGTGATACCTGCAGCTAAATTCTGTTACAGCAACATCCAAAAGTGATATTCAACAAAGTGAAAAGTAAACAAACTATAATAGAAAAAAAAAATTAAATGTAAATAGAATATGTTGTGATGATGAACAAAGTTAAAGTATTGTCAGACTGTATCTTCTGCCAAAGCACAGAAAAGTGAAGAGAAGTGGTTCATGTCTGATGAGGTCAATCTGACTGAAATGTTCATTCAAATTCATGTGAAATATTTAACAGTGTGTGAATCAGAGAACATCAGAGGTTTAGCTTTATTTCCAGTTATCGTCACACAGTCTCCTCATGTTACTCTGCGCTGCAGTGATTATGAAGTGTCAGGAATCCTGTCAGGACTCAAAGAATCTTTGCTCAAAGCTCAATCAATTAAAATTAAGCTATCATTATAATTTATTTTATGTATATATATATATATACGTATATATATACTGTATATAATGTAGTTATTCAATGTCATAAACTCCCTGCATTTATTAGAAGCTCTGTTTTAAAACCAGAGTGACCTCATGAAAAGCCTCAAACAGCAAAATGATTCCACTTCTCCATAAATGTCTGTATCTCTCTATTATTTGTCACTTTATTGTGAACTGCTTTGTTCCTGTGGGGATCCTGGGGGAATGATGACTCCATTTTTCCAGTGATTTGATTGGCCAGTAGCTGTTGACAGGTTTTGATCTGATCCTCTGAAGTTAACCTGCGCTGAAGCAGGTTAAGAGTTCAGCATGAGTTACCATGGTGATTTAGCCAGTAAGAAGTGAACCACCATTGTAGCCCTGAAAACCCAGGGATTACCTCACTAACCCCTTCGCTTCAAAGTACAGGCCAGGTTTCTCAAAATGGGGATAAGATGTAACCAGGATACTCCAAAATCCAGATAGCTTCATAGTACAGGTTATCCAAGATTGTTAATATAAGGCTCAGTGAAGCCAGATACCGAAAAAAAATCCTGGGTATTTGAACTTTCTTCATAGTGCAGGCCTCGGGAGTAAATGTGCATTTACAGCACCAGTCAAAAATGTGCTCGTTGATGTGTTTCTTGGTGTAATACTTGCACCTGTCAATCACTGGAACGGTGAGCAACTATTGGCAGGAATGGGTATCTGCGCACACATGTGTGCTCATAAGCACAAGACAAGCAAAACAACAACCCACTCATAAAAAACGTTACTCCGCTCCACTTTCTTCAAAACAAAGTCTAAGGCCTTAATTTGTCACTTGTCAGAAAACAGCATAATATTAACCAATTGGAAAGAAGCCATGGACTGTCCAGACTGGACAGTCACTAATAACCCAGATCAGTGACTGATAAGCAAGTTCAGCAGGATGAACATAGGTGTGGTTACTGTTGCCAGGGAAAAGAAACCTCAACACAGAAAAACTGGAATACATTAGCATGATGTTTTCACTGTCTTCATTTACCCATATTTCAATAGACCTATCTTAGGTAGCACGCCATTATAACAACGGGAATAAATGGTAAAACAAAGGCTCACTCTACATGAGGGTGTTGGCTTTAGGTGTGTCAGCACTGTCTCGTGCTCATTCCAGCAGCAAGTGCAGCTACCACTTATTATGTAAAGTTCAGAATACAGAGGTATATGTAAACATTACAACACAAAACCTGCCATAGCCTTCAACACAGCATAAGCCAGTGTGTTAGCATTGTGGGTTGTTAGCATGCTGGAGCCAGTGATCTATGGAGGACACATACATGGCTTCTTTCTCAAGATGGGGGTAATAATTCATCATCTTTTAACTACAGATCTCAACCTGAGCCATCCATCATGACATCAATACTAAATCTCTCCTTACTGGAGGAAAGAAAGTGATGTGAGAATCCGATACTGTTATACTTACCATTTTCTCAGTGCAGAGTCTGAGCAGGATAGGCTGGAAAAACGTGCTCTCTGGTTCACCTAGAAATTAAATGATAGATAACAGTGCCGGTTTTCCCCCAATCCACTGTAAGCTCTTGCGAGGGAAATCAGAGCTTCCAAAATGAGTCCATCCATCTGCCAGGCCGGACAAGGAGAGATGGCCAGATAGGTTACTGAGTTCCCTACTCGCACTGTGGTGCCAGCCTCTCTCGCCCTCACACACATGACTAATAGACACATGAAAAGATGATCCTGCAGTGTAATGGACTGCAGAAGAGTTAGACCAATATCCAATGAGAGATATTGGCTTTTATTAAAAATCTGATTATGGGCAGGTAGTGTTGTTCAACTCTGGAATTATGCAGTTTGTTTCACTGCAGATCATTAATCCTTGTAATAGAATTATTTGTGTGGTGGCATTGTTATTTCATGTGTTTTAGTATTCATTACTGATTGCTGGTTTCAGGCCTTTACACTGAAGAAAAGAACAAAATTCTGGAAGTCACTAAGCCTACATTATTTTTTCTTTAGCACAAACATGGTCCAGTTCTCATCCACCCTCAGATACGCCTGCACTTTAATGCAATAAAACTTGATTCACTCTCAGTAATTCCTAAGCGGGTCGCTGATGTTGAGGAGAAGAGTGGTAGAGTCTGCTGTGAGCAGGCCAGCAAGGGAGCTGTTGTCTCAGGTAGTAGGGCTGACCTGGGCTGGGAGCATTGTTGCTCCTTGAAGAGCCAACAGGGGAGAGGAGCTGCTGCTCCTGAGAAAGGCCAAGGAGAGAAGACGAAGAACAGAGAAGGAGATCTAGTTTTGTCTGGTGACACCCTGGGGGGTCACATGTCACACTCTGACCAACACTGAATGGTCAGTGAGGTCCCTGGGGGAGGGTCGTCGTCAGGTGTGAACAGTGAGGAACTGTAGAGAAGTGAGTTCTATTGTCTGTAGAGCATGTGGTCTCTTGAATGAGTCCCAACAAAACTTCAAGTAAATTTTCTGATGTTTTCAGATCGAAACAGAAGAAATTAGAAATAAATACCTTGTTAAAATAACAACACTATTAAAAATTTGGTTGTTATTGGTTGCCAGTTGTCATAGTAATCCAAGGCACTTTCTGTTTCTACTGATTTTTCAGTTGTATAACAATCAGAGACATCAGCTATCAGAGCATGCTATACAAGATTTGTAACTGTAAGTAGAGGTCAAAGAAGCTTCTGAGGTGGCCAAAAGCACTAAAATCAGACAGTGGGTATTGAAGGTTAATAAAAATGGATTGCTATGAGGGGAGGACATGATTTTTAAAAATGTAACCACTGATATAAGAGAGGGTGGACATTCCTCCTCTGTTATTGAAATGAAACAGCCTACTATTAATAAAATACTATCCACTCTCATGGAAGGAGTTAATTTTTCATTTTGCTATTGCTACATAGCTAACGTTAGCATTAACAGCTGTTTGCTTACTGGTCTAGAAGAAATGTTGTGAGTTTAGCATCAAACTTCATTCCTTTATTCACCAACAGCTGTCTCCAGACGTAGGAAGCAATGCAAATGTTAACGCCTGTCTCGATCACGCCTTTTCTTATATTGAAGTCAGCACAGTAACCAGCTAGCCCTGGCCCATCTCGTCACTTTCCGATAGTGACTCACTGCAGCCCCCAATCTGGTCAGAACGCAGCGATGACTGAAGCTCTTGTCAAGTAACAATCACCACCTCCTGCTCCTGGCAAGACACCACATTTAACAGCATTGGCATCAGCATCAGCATTAGCATTATCAACAGCTATTTGTAAATTGTGCTATTGCTACATAGACATGTTAGCATTAACAGCTGTTTCCTTATATCTCTTTGCAAGAGCTTCAGCCATTGTTGCATTCACAAGACAATGGGTTATAACACATCCTCTGAGCAGCAAAACATCTTCAGGGCAGACTGGATGCTGCAGTGACTCGGTGTTGGAAAGTGATAAGACTGGACAATTGGGCCACAGCTACCTGGTTAGCATGCTTACTTTAGTAGAAGAAAAGAATTGATAGAAATAGAAGCAAAATGAGAGGGTTGTTTTCCACTGCTGGTGACAGATCTTGGTGAATAAAGGGATGAAGTTTAATGCTGAATTTCAAACATTTCTTCTACACTGGTAAGTAAACATCTATTCTTACTAATGTTGGCTATGTAACACTAGCAGAATTTACAAATAGCTATCTGGCCTTTTCCTATCTCTGGGTTAAAATCCATTTGGGTTGACAGCTTTTAACTCTTATATAAGGCCAAAAGGTTGATGTAAGTAATAATTTATTACAACACATGATTTTAGAAATGTGCCCTGTTTTATATGTTGGTTAAAAGAAATCTTTCAAATTGTAATGCAACTTATTTTTCTGTGAAGTTCAAGACAAGAACCCTAGTTTGGTGTGTATAAAATCATATTAGATCTGAGGATGATGTGACTTTGCAAAAGCAGACAAACAGTATGAATAAATATAGATTATTAAATATTCATCTCAGCAATTGTAAAGAGAATCCATGGTTCATCTCTTGGTAATGTGTGGCGTAATGTGTTGGATTGGATCTTGACTGCTCACAGACGATGCAATTTCCCTTTCAGGGCACATTTAAAGGTATTTTGAATTAAATTTTGGAGAAGTAATAAAATAGAAAAAGAAGAAGTGGTAACTCATTATGAGCAGGAGATAGGTGTATTTTATCGTATGGATATTGTTCAGCAACCTCTCCCAGAGATGTTATTCAAAAAGAGATGACCCTGAGACATATAATTTATCTGCACAGTGATAAACACAATTCAGGGAAGGGATTGGAAGCCTGTGCTGTTTCAAATATTGCTTCATTAGAATCTGTAACTTCTGCCACTTTCTGAACAGGGTGAATTTCTAGGTGGAATGAAAGAGCAGCAGTACATCAGTACAACAGTATAAACACCACCAACACAACAGTAAACACCCATTGGAATACATTGTCAAGTTATGCAAAGGTTTTCGGAGCTTCACCCATAGCGACAAAATATCACCTCATTACTGCACAGTTGTCACTCCATTTTAAATATGTCTCTTGCAAGTTCCCCAACTTCATAATAGTGGATTACTTAATTACAGGGATATCACCTTTTTAAACAATACATAACATATATAATAGGCTATATAAGTATATTTTAAACAGAAGTGTATTTCTCAAACAATATAACGCTTCCCATGGGTACTCACAGGTGGAGGCTGCTATAAACAGATAATGAATGATAATAGGCCTATAGTAAAACACAGCTTTAATAATGTAAAATATATATTCATAGCAGAAGTGATCATTTCTGAAAACACTGTAGCCTCCATTAACAAAAATAAAAATATTCTTATAGCTGCATAAATCCCCTTCATTACCACAGCCGCATTACCACAAAAGGACAAATTAAAAAAAATCAGGATACAAACTAAACCATTTTAAGGCAATACATATAATTGGTTATAATTAATTGCTTTATATTAACAATACATTTTTAGTTTTATAGTGTCTGTCAGCTTTTACAGCCCAAAATCTTGTGTGTTTGTCTACCCTCAGCGCTCTCATCAGCGTCTCCAGTCAAAGCCAGCTGCTGTTTTCAGTGATAAACCCAGTATAGCTGTCCAGCATGAGCAGACAGACAAGGTTAGCTGAACTAGCTGAACAAAGTGGATTCTTTAGAAGATTTAGAGCCAGATATTTCCATCAGGAGAAGCTGCTGATAAAAGCAGAGGAAAGAAACACGATTCCAAATAAATGCTAATTTGACTAAATAGGTCAATTTTTTGGATCACAAGTTATATAAACCTAAGATGTGGTAATATACTGTGTTGTGTTTACAGCTCATTTATGCTGCCCCCAAGTGGCCAATAAATCTGCAGGCTTAAGAGAATTTTGAGTTTCAAATAAATCTTTCTAATAATATCTAGTGTATAATTGAAGTTGAGCTAATTCTGCTCCTTGTAATCTAACTGTGAGGAAGAAGCAAATTATCTTAGAAGGCTTTCCAAAAAAAACAAAACAAAGTGCGGTAATGATATGTGTTCAATCAAGATACATCACATCCATCAAATGTCAGATACAACAGATGACTGGACCAAATCACTTTTTAAATGGAAGGCCAAATCAGTGTCATATATCAGTCTAAATCTCGCCGTAGCCGCAGCAGGGTCACCGACTGGAACAAACTCAGTCCCTGTTGCCCTGTGATGGTGGAGACTGACCTTCACTGATCTAATCCAGTTAAACTTCCATTAGTGGATGGGCTCTTGTTTTTCTGATAGGGTAGCATGTCCATGCTATCCTCCTATTTTAGGGGGATGAAAGTAAAAGCTTCAGAGGCACATAGTTCAATACTTTGACTTTTAAAAATAACCCTGTATTGTTTTCCAGCAGAGATCTTAGCAAACCTTCACAGGACTGTGGAGCTTGTTTTTGTAATAAAACATTAAAGCAGAGAAAATAATTAACAAAGCAATACATTTTTCAAATACAATATGTCACTTTATTCCAGAGACTGCATACAAGCTGACCTTGCTTCATATCACTGAGGTGTGCGGGGCAGTTTTTCACCTCAAAGGAAATGAAAAAGTTCCTGTAGAGACAGATCAAGGCCTGATGGGAGATTTGCCTGAACCTACACACTTTTCAAACCAGAAAGAGACCACTGCGGTTGCATGAAGAATAAAGCAGTGTGTTTTTTCCCCCAAGGCTGCAGGACATGACAGATGACTTGTTAAAACCCACAAGTTATGCTTTTTGAAAAGAGATCAGACAACAGAGACAAACAAACATCACACTCCCTCGTCTTTTCTTTATGCACTTTTACACAGATATGTGGTGGCTTTATTGACAGTATTCAGCTTAGATTAATAAGAAACATCTCTGTTAGTTTCTTTGACTTTTTTAACGCAAGGTTGTTTTTGTAAACCATTGTTTCACCCTCAGTTTGTTCATCTTTTAATCTTTTATATTTTTTTATATTTTATATTCTTTATTCGACGCATTCTTCTGTGTCTAAACCTGCCACCCACTATACCCACAATGCAACCTGATCACCAATAGTTCGTTCATAGATATGGGTGTGTTATTCTAGTAGCGGCTAATGTAGCCTGGAGCCTCTTGGCCTCAGCAGAGATGAGGAGCAGCTCCCCTGAACATCCTCCATACTATGCAGCAGTCCGTCGCACAAACCAGGATCCAGTCCCGAATGAGTGGAGTGCAGCAAGCATGTCAGTCCACTGCACACTACCAAAATCTGGCCGACTGTAAGCTACCTGCATGAAAAGGCAAACAGGAAAAGTTAGCAACCAGCAGTTTAACTTATTGGAGCATGTAGCTAATAAAGAGTTTCCCCCTCAAATTGGTAGAGAATATCTTCTTTCTCTCCCAGGATGACTGACAAATATGATGCCAAATAAATGCTGATGTTGCTCCTGATGTTGCTGGATGTGTAAATAATAATTTTAAAAAATGATGCAAAAGATTCACATTCTCCCTTGCCGCTACGCTTAGTTGCGACAGGGCCTTTCAAAACAAATTAAACTATTAGACAACTTTCTCTGCCTGACAAGTGAAGAAAGGGTATCGCAAGGTTTTTTCTTTTTTTTTCGGTTTATATTTAGCCAAGGACAAAGCGAAGTCCAACTGGAAACCAAAGACAAGAGAAATGTTAATATGCTGCTGCTCTGGGCAGAGTCATGAGGCTTCTGCTCTGTTCCCACTGCCAAAACTGACAGCAGATTGCAAGGCAAATGTCACGCAGTGTATTCTTCAGTTTAATAGTCTACCAGCCTTCAAGTTTCACTTAAAAGCTTTGAATTCACTGGTCATTACACCAAGGTCTAAAAATCATGTCTCAATAAAATGTACGACTCACACCCTTAACTTTTATTTCTCTCTTGTTACACTGGATCTAGTTAAAAACTTCAATAATTGGGAAAAAAAGAAAAAAAAAAAGGAAGAAAAAAGTTTAAAAAAAGTAAATAATAAATACAAAATTGCCACATATTTGCTAACACATTAACCAGCTTCATTAGGTGATTATAAAACAAATAATTAACCATAATTTATTAGTCGTAACCACGATCTTTCCATTCTGATTGCCATGCACATACTGTATATTGTAAAAAAAAAAAAAAACATATATAAGCGATGTTCTCCTCCAGGAACACAGATGTTAAAGTCTAGTTTGACATGACTGATTACAGTTTGTGTCTCATCCAAGATTTTAATGAGAATTTAAATGTGCCCTTGATCAGGGCATCTCTTTCATCCTGCACAGGGAATTTACAGGAGC
Source organism: Seriola lalandi dorsalis (assembly GCF_002814215.2). Lineage (NCBI taxonomy): Eukaryota > Metazoa > Chordata > Actinopteri > Carangiformes > Carangidae > Seriola > Seriola lalandi. The sequence continues at coordinate 4,169,937 of NW_019525658.1, forward strand.
AGCACTGAGGAGTTTAAGGGCAGCACGTTGGAGGCTTAAGAGGTTCGTTCCAGCACACCCTTCTCCCATTTGCCGGTGCTCTCATCTGTGACTTTGCAGTGCGAGTCGAGCCTGTGTCTGTGGGGAGCCTTGTGAAAAGACATTCAATTTAATTATTAAAAACGAGGCCGAGATTGTGGAGCGGGGCAACGGTGGAGCTCGGAAAACAGGAGCGCTGTCATGTGTGGATTAATCAGCCTTTGCGGACTCAGCAGAATCTTTGGAGAGGTGGGAAATGAGATAGGAAGCCAATAGAGAATGAAATTGTTAACATTTTGCTCTCTATTACACTTTAATGTTTTCTCTCTATGCTTTGATGCCACAATAAAGCCTCTGATTGGACAGTTTACAAAGAGATGCCATAAAAGCAGCTTGAGCTATAGCTTTACAATGAGGGTTCAGCTTCAGGGTGATACGAATCTCTGTGGACTCACCTCAGCTCTGCTCTTCGCTATATGTGGCTGTGTGTGTTTTTCTAGTGCTGAGGCCACATCATAGTGGAAATATGAAGAGCTGACTGGACAAAGTGTGTCAGGATAAAAAGGTAGAAGCATTACAGTGTACACGTTTCAACTTTCCCTCCCCTGCATTTCCAAGTGGCGTTACAGCAGCTCTCTCCATCGAGTTCCACTCTGGTTTCTTCTCGCTTTCTGTCACTCTCCGTCTTTGCCTTCTTTGCTTCCTCCAACCACCCATCTTTTTCCTTTTGCTGGGTAGAGTTTCCACAGTTAGTCTTGTTCAGGAGATAAACCGGATGGTCCTGGCTCTCTCTATTTATGGGGGAGGTACTGAGCCCCAAATTGTCATCAAAGTGTGAACGTGTGCTTGTTGTAGGAAAGTGCTGTATATCTAGGGGAAAAAAAGCACCGTATGAATGTGTTTGTGAATGTGTTTTGTTGTGTAAAACGCTTTGAGTAGTCAATAAGATTAGAAAAGCTACTGATATCTACCAGGCAAAACAAAAGCACTGTCTTCTTTCTGTTGTAGTTTGGGCTGTGCGGTGGCAGGCAAGCCTTCATTATGCCACCATAGAATTACATGGTGAAAGCGAGGCTTATGAGGAACCAATCTAAACGCTGATGGTGTCATTATTCTACAGCCAGTACACTGTGTGATCAACACTCACTTCATAAGGATAAGTTAAAGCAAAAAAAGTGTCTATAGCAACTTTAGAGACAAACTTTCTGAACACTCACAAAATCACACAAAAGAACACTTTTCACAGCATGTGAGGTGATACTATAGATTATTAAAGAATATATAATTATTTTCTTTTCACAAAGCAGAAATTCATTTCCCTGATTATTATGACATTCAGTGGTAATCAGAGCAATCCCAGTGAGCTGGATCCTTCTAGCCTGATTACTTTGGGATAACTCAGCCACAAACTGATCTAACATGGCTGAGTACTCATAGTCTCTCTCCACACACAGACACACACACACACACACACACACACACACACACACACACGCTATATGAATGTCCCAATCAAGTCTAAAATGGGGTGTAAATGAGCAGCCCCTCCCTGTGAGGTAAAGTCCTCCTTCGAAAGTCTGCACAGTGGGTGTCAAGGTCAAGTGGAGAAACATAAAGTGAAAGAGATGAAAGAAAACAAGCTCCTTATCAGACCCCGAGTGCTCTACACTGTAATAACCAATATATTCTGTGCAGTTAATCAGTGGAAGTTTAATGTTAAACTGTGTTGTCGCACTACAAATAAAGGTAATGTCCATTTTCCATTTTACAACTGGCTGTTAAACCACTGCTCTGTATCAAATGAATGGGAGAGACAACCTTGAAAAGCAACAAAGTGACCAATTTTAGACAACTTAGTCTCCCTGAGGCTCTCCAGGCATGTTTTAAAACATTCATTACTTAATTTATTTTAAATAATAATGTATGTCTCATATGTTTTTCTTAAATCTTAAAATCACATCTACTGCTTCTCCTTTAGTGAAAAGTCTATTAATAATAATTTAACTGCTGGAAATAAGGTGTCTCCTCCTTCACAGAAAAGTAATTCCTTGTGTAACTTGCATATTGGACCATGACTCATTTCCAAACTAGATGTGGAGCCTTATGCATTTTGCTTATTGGTGCATGTGTTAAATTTTGACCCAATATGAGGGTAATTTCCTCCTTCAGCAGATGAATCTGAAAACAGCCTCTGCACATAAATTATTCTGCACGATGAAGCTCAAAACATCCAAGTAAAGTAAGAAAATACATATTCGCGTTGAGGGTGATAATATAGATTGTTCAGAGTGAGAATTTAAAAACTATGTTGGCACTGGACATTAAAAAAACCTTGCCATAGAATGTAATTGTTCAGCATTGACATGGTTGTCATGCTTCCTCCTGCATCAGTGAGTCATGATTCGCTGTTGAACACCTGAGCTGAAAGTGACTTCTACTCTCCTCACGGGTCCATTATTGGGTTAGCTAGTCTAGCTTTAGCTATAGGCAAGGATTTTTGTAACTTACACAAGCTTAAACTTTATATTTAATACCAGTAATAGTTTGAACTCCTTCTATGCATGGCTGCATATAAGAAGCTATCCAGTAGGTTGTCTTTCATATATTTTATGCTGTTAACTAATTGTACTATCAGGTAGCTGCAGTGGTATCCAACTGAAAGTGCATTTCAATGAAACTATCTAAAAAAAAAGATCAAGCTCTCAGTTAGCTGATAAAATTGATACTGGTTTCAGTTATAATAGATTAAATATAGAGTGTATCACCACAGTAACCCTTCTCTTATGAAACCTTTTGGTTGCATACAAATACCTAACGACAAACGTGTCACTGAACCAACAAACAACTCAACCTTCTATGAGTTTTATTTTGAGGGCTCTGTCATAAAATTCAATATTTGATTCAAATCCATAAAAATCTCCAAAATGGCAGAGTCATCCGACACCAGAGGGCAGTGAAATTCTTTGCCATCTGGCTTCTCTTTCCAGCACTGTGATCATTGATTAGTTGGTATTAAAAGTGAATAATGAATGGACTCTGCAATCAATACTGGGAGGCCTTTGCTGTTGATTTATGAGTTGAAGTCAAACACGAGCTCCTGTGGAAAGATAGCTCTTTGATGAGCCTGGTGAACAGACGGTTCAGACATTGACTTTGGCAGCACAGAGAACAGTGGTAAAAAACTGAGGACTCTCACTATGCGCTAAATCTTTCTGATTGATGGAGGTGCTTCCTTTTAAAGAAGCTGAATTTATGGAGCCCTTTCAGGTGCTTCATCATCCTCACCTTAGCATACTCATTTTCCTTGGAAGGAAGGCGGCAGCCCTGATAAGTGGAGAAGACTCAGCTGAATAGCAGCCAATCTACTCCAGGCGTCTATAAAATGTTAATCTGAGATATAAAACTGATCAGAGCTCGAGAGGCGCTGCAAGCTGACAATCGCTGAAACAACAAAAGTGAGCATGCACAGGCTTCTGTATTGTGTTCATCTCCCTGTTAGTTATATTTATCACCAATAGTACCTTCTAAAAAAGTTAGCAAAAAAAAAAAAAAGTTTGCAACTTAAGAAAAAGATGAAAAAAATGGTTTGGCTGACCAGAACAGAAGTGTAAAGGATAGAGGGAGTGAAACACAATACGTACAAGAGGCAGCCCTGGTCACCGTATATATGAGGACCAGAATGACCTCTGCCAAATCAGGCCCTACCCCAGTAGGACTCCTTTACGTGGCTCGACTGTCAGAACGTCTAGCCAGAGTTTTGCTCTGATACAATGGTTAAAGGGTAATTGAGTGGCGAAATGAAAACAGCCTCACAGTGCAAGACGACATGGGTTGCGGTCAGTTTAGGGTCTTCTACCTTAATCGCGCAATGTGTGATGGGCCGCTGTCTCGATGTATCTGAGGCAGATACATCAGATGAGCTGGGTTTAGCACAACATGAGTGGGGTGAGGCTTCTTCTTCTTCTGCTGTGCAGCTCATCAGTTTGGAGACTGTGGGCAGTACAGGCTGGCAGTGAGACTGCTGCTCATTTTCTCTGTGTCTGTGACTTGTGTTTCACAGAAGTTTTCTGGCTTCATCACCATTTTTCTTGTATTGGGTTTACTTTATGAGGTCTGTTGTTGCCCTCTAGATGTGAATGTGCCCTCTGATGAGCTTTGAGTTAACATGGTGTCTTAATTGCCCCATCACTCAGATGGGTGGAAAAAAAATTGTGCCACACAGGCCCAACCAGGTTCACCCCTGTGTAGAAACACTTTCAGGAGTCAGTGGCTGGCCAGAGGAGGCCATTAGCATCTGACAGCAAAGACCATCTTTGAACATAAACAGGTAACTCCATATAGGACCACCTGTCATCATATGACCAAATTTATATTTATTTACAAGAGGTTTTAAAAAGTCCTCTGAGCAGCGTTACGCCTTTAGGGGAGATTGGAGGCTACAGGGAGTTGCTATCGGAAAGTGATGAGACGGACTTGAACACACTGAAGCTAGCTGGTTGCGAATTTCAGTAGTAGAAAAGAAGTGATTGAAGAGAGACAAGAGTTAACGTTGATGTTGCTTTCCAACGCTGGAGGCAGCTCTTGGTGAGTAATGGAATAAAGTTTGATGCTGAACTCGCAACATTTCTACTTGTAAGTAAACAGCTGTTAATGCTGCTAATGCTGGGTATTAGCAATGGCAAAACTTATAAATAGCTCCTTTTTAAAATGTAATCTCTAACCCTCAAGGGCACCAAATGTTGTTTAGTTAAGATTTGATTTGATTTATTTATTCACACATTACAAATACATTGTGTATAATTTTTTATAAAGTAGATGTGAACTTGAGGTAAGAAACCCATCTTGGGCTTATGTTATGTAACATAAGACCCTCAGGTGATAGTGATTAGTTGTTATTCATCGCTACTGCAGCCTCACCTTGAGAAATCACTTCAAAGATTTACTCATTTTAACAATTTAACATTGCCTAGTGCAGCTTTGAATCATTTCAGACACATTCCTTGTATTTTCATACATTTTATTCAACCCTAGTGTATGTTTTGTCCTGCATACTGATGCTCACTATAAGAAGCCCTCTGTGTCACAAATCACATTTTTTACCTGGACACTCTAGAGCTCCATATATCTCAACTCGCATTGTATTACTAAGACTATTTCTCCAATATTCTTCTTTCTCTTTCTGGCTTTCTAGTATTTTAACACTGAGATGCTAAAGGAAGATGTCTGCCCAACCTCCCTACCCATAAAATCTAAGAGACTGAAATACAGGCTCTGCCACAGCCTCCATTGGTGTTTTTATTCACTTCCAACAATGGATGACTTTCGTATGTCCCACACAACGACCTGGAAAATGTCTGGATTAGGACAAATCCCCTGTGATCACCTTAAAAAACATTTGGTGTCAGTCGGGGGGGGGGGAACCTGCATTGTCTCACTAAACCTGAGTGGCAGGCGTCTTATTTGAAACACTATCTGCCCTTTGTAATCAGATCTTACAGAAATACTGCATTCATTTCTCTGGTGCAGGTCATTCGAGAGCTTTTCACCAGATCTTTTGTTCGAGGTCTTGTAAGTTAATTGACAAGCCTGTCAAGACGCTGTCATTTCAGTACTGAAAGGCGTCAGTATTTCCATGGTGGTTAATACTGCATGGGGAAATGTGGATGCAAAGGGCAGATGTGTGCCAGGGGATACCCGCTGAATATTTCAGCACTTTTTCACAGCGATCCCTGACATTAGAAAATGTCAATCCTTCTGCTCTCACATTTCAAATGCATGATGGGACGTTAGCACTGACTGGACCCAAGAGGCAGACTTTCATAAAAAATAAATAAAAGAAATACTGAAAAGTTTCTAACTTTATACAAAAGGAAATTTTTTCATTGTTGTAAAAGGGATTTTTCTTAGGAAAGGGTGTTTTTTATTTTAAATTTTCTACAGCACTGTGAGACCAGAAGGTGGGACAGAGAAATTTACCTGCGTGTCTTCTAGAAGTTTGGTGACATAGTGACTATGTCCATAAGTCTAGCTGTTGAACTGTTAAAATATTGTAGCTGGTGAACTAACTGCTAACAAACTGGACAGCCAGGCTAGCACTAGTCAGTCATGATAGCAAGTATACTCCAACTGCAGACCTCCCGTCTGTAGACCCCTGGTCTGTGATTCAATGGAAAAGGTCCCTAGGTGTATCACTTTCTTTCCTGCCACAGAAGTAGCAAACAGCCTACTACTTATACAGTTAATTTAACTCCTTTTCACTCAGAGTGATTGTGTATCAGTATATTTAGTGTAAAAAAAAAAAAAAATCTGATGTAAGTGAAAAACCCAAGAAAACCACACAAAAAGTGAAATGTGAAAATGATCATTTATTTATAAATCATTTATAAAGACAGCTAATTTGCTGTAAAAGTTGTTGCATATGATCATTTGTTTGTTAATGGAGTAACTATACCATTACCTTTTCATCCTGAGTTGGTTGGGGTTAAAAAAATACTGGAGGTGTTTTTTAAATACCATGAAACAAACATGACAAACTCATAAGCAGTAGCCTATGAGTTTAGGTACGCTTAAGTCTCTGAAATACACCTAACATAAAAACGTAACTATGGGTCATAATTAGCTGCTGCACAAACGACCTGTCTGCTCCTACTCCTACGTTACACTGACAAGATTTCTCCACAAATTCAAGTGAACTCAGCTTAAGTTTCATGTTGATTTATTTTTCCCCCTCAAGTGAATTTAATCACAGCGATTTAATTTGAATGAAATGATTTTGCCATAAACTCCACAGTCAATATGACAAACAATTGATCACCATATATCAAATATTAAATGTCTCATTCAAACTGATATAAACTACAGATAAAGGTGTTACTTTACTTTTCTACTAATGCCAGCATTCTGTCTCCACTGGGGGTTTGTGAAATGTCAACTGAGTTGATGTTGGTTACATAATGTGGTGTGACATTAAAGATGAAGACATTGCTGTTTGTGTATGAAACACTTTGCCCCTGTTCAATATGAATGACCCCCCCCCTGCGATGCTTCAGACATTAATTAACCCATAACTGCGCCAGTGATTTTCAATACTCATTCATTATTCATTCGTTATTGCTCTGAAGGAAATTCTACTGTGTCATGTTGATCAACTGAAAGTAACTTTCCCTCCTCATTGGCTGCAGAAAAAGAGACATTTGTGTCTCAAAACCCTAAACTTTAAGTGCTAAAAAGGAAAAAGCATTAAGTTAACATAACATGTTTTTTCAGAGCTGTTCTAGGTGAAAAAACATGTTTCATCTGCTACAGTATACTGTATGTCTTTTTAGTTTTACACCTCCAATTGTCTATCACCACTCATTCTAATGTAAACACAATTTATTTAGAATGCAAAATCTGTTTTCAACATGTTACTAAAGTACAAGATGTTTCTAAGTGTCAAAACGCAAAGTACTCTTTCTGAATAATGGTCCATTTCAGAGCATTATATACTGCTTCATACATTTACATTATGTTTATTTGGCAGTTGCTCATATCTAAAATTCTAAAATTACTGAATTTAAACTCAAGAGGAACAAGAACTAAATTTCATTAAAAGTTGAGCAAGTGCATTCTTCTCAAACCAACAACTAAGTTTCTTCACTGTTACATGTTTAGGTTGCTGGGTGGTAACTTTGTTGTCTTGACTTCGGTGCAGTTCATTCCACCGCTGTGGGGCCACAACAGCAAAGAGCCTCGATCAAGATGAGTGACCACAGGGCCCCGGGAGTGATGGTGCCGTCAACCACACAGTAATTTAATCTAAACACCTTAACCTTGTTAACATGTCCGTATGATATTTTTTATACACCAGACATATCATGAGCGAAATAATCAGTCAGCGCCATGACTAAGCATTTCTACCTTGAACTGCAGTGAACCAATGAAAACAGATCCAGACAGCCAGGGATTCATACGTCATATAACCTAAGGAACCGATCCTGTCAACTTGATATGACCTCTGTGTAGATGTCATATTAATTGGCTAGCTGCTTGGATTGTAATGTACTGTATCAGGTTAGCTGCTGATTAGTCTTTTGATGGGCTTGAGGAGGCATATTATCCATAGCAGATTAGCAGTGACTACTGGAGGGGTGCAAATTAAAAGTTTCTTATCTCCACTTTGCACAGGGACAACTGTCACAGTGCTGAGAAGATCTGACCAGGAGTCCAGATTATACTGTCATACTTTTCACTGAATGATTCCCCTTTGTTAAGACTGTTTTTAGCTCCGTACATTTGCAGAAGCACTCTTTGACTCTAACTCAGTGTTTTATCCGGCTTTTCAAAAAATAAGATTTAACATGCGTGCCTATATAATTAGTCAGCAGGGAATTCAATTTAATCAATGCAGGATGAAATCACATCCATTTTGCTGCTGTCTCCCAGGATCTGCATGACACAGCTCACAGAAAACATAACAGAGTAAGTGCACTACGGCAAATGCAATATTTATATCAAATAAAACCTCTAGTTATTAATTTACTACAACTAATCTTCCATCATAGCCATTCATCATAAACATGTTCGTCAGATTACAACTAAGATATCTTTTTACCAGTGCTGAAAGACATTAGATCCTCCCATGGCTGCCAAAGTATTAGATTCAGATAAGTTATTTAGACGTTGATGTATTAAGGTCAGTGCTGATGCTGTCCTGCAAAGATGTTGTGGATAAACTCTCCGTCTGAGCGATTAATAATACAGCCATGGTCAGGGAGGTTGCAATTAAAGTTACAATTTAAAAAAGGATTTCTTTTTCACTGTAGTTAAAATAAGATTAATGTTGTTCTTGTGGCTAGATAGCAAAACTCCACATCCAGCAAAGTCTTCACTTATTCAGTTAAATATTTCAGTAACTACTAAATGGATTGGGACAAATTCAGGATCAGTATTCTTGGTCCCCACATGAAGAATCTAAATGACTTTGGTGATTCAATTTCAGCGTGTCCGATACTTTGGTATATGTATGCTAACATGCTCACCTGAAATGTTGACTATAATACAATATCATTCTTGCTAAATATCAGCATTATCACTGTGAGCATGTTAGCATGCTGTCATTAGCCCTTAGCTCAAAGTGCTGCTGTGCATCTCACTCATCTGCACATTTCTGTAGGCTCTTGTTTATTAAGAACGTACATTGTGAAAATATCACATTTGGTGACACATTTGACCAAGAATGATGGAGTTACTTAGAAGTTAGTCGTTTCTGATGAAGAGTCCTTTGACTTTAATCACTGCTGAATAGATGCTATTCTGGTCATTATTTTCATTATACAAAAAGGGTGTTAGATATACTGATTACTACCAGACTATTTTTTGTCAATTTTGTTAGTTGCATAACTGAATGATGTATAAACCAGTTATGAATCAAATGTGCCAGGTTTAAAAACATGAACTTGTGTAAAACAAAAGATTAAATCCTGCAATTTGTCCAAAAACTGAGTTGATGATACAAAGACCTTTATGCAAGCCCATGGACTAAAACATGAAATAAAATGATTTTGTCTTGAAACTTCAATAACATCTGTGTGAAAGTATGCTGGAGGATCTGTAACAGAGATGTTTCTTGTAGTTAACAAGTGATATTTACTTGAATAAAGTCTTGAATAGCCTTGCATAGACAGAACCAAAGTAGATAATCCAATCTATTCTCTAAATTTGACAGACTACATTTTAAATCTGAATATAATATTCCTCACTTACTTAAAAATATAGATTTGCAACTCTAATACTGTAGGAGTTAAAAATGATTATAGGGTCAAGAAATCTAAGAAGTATTAGTATTTTTATTCCAGGCAAATTTGACTAGGAAAGCAGTTAGTAATGAGAAGGGTGTTTCTATAACAGCAGCTATAAGAAAATTCTTCTTTGCATAATTACCACTGTTAATGAGAAGGATAAACACTAGAGGCTACCAGCACTGTTAATGAGCCATTTTGAATGAGGCATCTTGACAGTTTACAGTGTATCATATCACACTACAATATGATACGAGGAGACGAGGACGAGTGGAAAAGGACCTTGAACAGCAGTCAGGCTGAGCCGTCACAGACAAGGACACACGGCTGTGCAGCATGTGCTGCTCCGTTAATTTTTCCATCGACAGAATCAAGTGTATATGACATCCTCCATCTCCTCCCCTCTATTTAATTGAGTAACACGTTGCCAAATGTGTGTCTTCTCTTTGTAAAGCAGACCATTAAACATTCATGCCATCCACTGTTGCTGCATCCAACTTGGCTGCATGAGTTCTCAGTGCCCTCTGGTTGTTGTCGTTCCGTGAGGCCCACTGGGAATTAACCACGCTCCGCCATGCACTTCCTCTCCCATCTGACTCTCTCTTTCGCTCTGGCTCCAGCCCATCAAAGAACTGTGAGTGACAACAAAGGGGAAAGCGTGCAGCCTCCAGGCACCTCACAGGCAAGGGATTTTCTCACCCTATCTGCAGATCTGGATCTGCTTCCATATTTAAAGCAGCATGCTGCTGCTGCAAACAACAAGGATGCCTGTGTTATTTCCATACCCAATGTGGAGCAATTTGACCATGTGTGCGTAACCTCTGATTTGCACAGAGCAAACACCACCTATAGTTTCACCACATGCATATGTCACACATGCCAGTGTCACTCACTGTCATACACATTTGGGTGAGTACTTGTGATATGCTCTCTCTGACATTTTTAAAAGAGTTGTATGGACAACTTGATATTCTGCATGTGCTCAGGGAGGTTTAGTGAAGGGTAGATGGTAAAGTGCATTGACCTTCACCCAGTCCACACATCAAAATGATGGAAATTAAGCTACAAGGTGAACATACACTGTAGCGCCCTCACAGGATGACCTGGTTCTGTGGGCATCAATGTGCATTCATGCTTACTGTGACTGAAGGCTATCCTGTTCAGAAGCAGTGCATAGGAGGTCAGAGAGGGAAGTCTCCTTTGAATCAATCCAGAGGACAAATTTGATTATTAGCTCAGATTACAGCAGCTCTTTCAGTTTCAATCTGTGTTTTACTTCCTGTTCTTTTACAGATTTATGATTTATAGTTATAAGAACTGGTGTCCTGATGACTTCTCACGGGCCTCAGACAATCTTAAGTCTGGTACATGCTTCACACAGGAACAGACATGACGTGATCGCTCAAAAATCCATCCAGGGACAGCTGTAAAAAGTGGAAGCGAAACCACTGACCAGTTTCCTTTTTTATTATACTGAGTTATGGGATGTCATTTTCACCACTGATTGCACATCACATTCATTTCCATAAGAAGTGCGAATCAGCTGTTGCCTGTGAGTTTATAGCTGTGGATCATCATTAAGGGCAGTGGAGATCAGGACTGTCTGGCCACAAAGCAAGCATTAACCAGCTTACCTCCCCTGCTCCCTGTCAGAAATACTCATATTAACTCCTCATCCTGACTGCTGACATATGATAGGTTTTCAGTTTGAGAGAGAAGGAAACTGGAGCTCTGACACTTGTCAATCTGTCATTCATTTAAAATGCATTTTCAGCTCTGACACAACCAAGATGTATGTTTTCCAATAAGCTCCAGTAACGGTGTCAATACTGAAGCGTTCAAACTTATAGTGATGTAAAAACTTTAACTTTACCCAAAGAGGTTCACTCCACTGATTTTACACATGAACATTTACAGTTTACTTGTTGTTAGATGTATGACTATGTCTGTGAAACCAGCTGTATAATGTCTGCTCCGCTCTGGAGGGAGTGTTCAAGGGTCTGAGAAAGTAACCCCTTAGTGATGTCATCAAGTTGCACTAAGATTTTTAACAAAAAGCTTGCATTACAAACCGGCGACGTAGATGACATGGACATTATTGACCTGTATTATGGGAAATGTAGGGACTGGAAATGTACCCCCAGTCAAACCTACTAACTGAAAGTCAAGACATCCCAATCAGTGCAGATCAATTTATAAGCATGCTAGCAGCAGCGTGGCAGCATCAGACTCAGTCCACCACTTTGGTTCATACTGAAATATCTCAACAACCTTATGGAAGCGAAAACTTCTGGAGGACCCTGTAAAGCTGTGCATGGACTTGTTGACTGGGTGAAATAAACTTTTTTCATTATTGATTTTGATTAGTTTTTTTTTCAGTTTTCTATGCTGTTAGGATACTCTACCTACTATTATTTTGAGTTGTTTACTTACATTATCCCAAATGTTTCCAGCAATTTTCAAACCTAGAGAAATATGTGACTTTAATCATGGTATCGCTTCATTTAGTAGCTTATCAATTACATTATATCCTCTATGTACATGCATTGGTGTCATGGTTGCCTGCAGAAGCTCAAAATTGACCTTTATCCAGTTTTAAGCCACATTTTTAAGATACACTTTTTACACCTTGGTCTTTTTCAACTATATATTTTAACAAGTTGAAGGATTTTAGTCATCAGACATTTGGATCTTAAGTTAAAAGAGAACAAAGCCAGGCAAATGTTAGGCAGCTCAGCTCTCTGTCTTTCTGAGACGTCCTCTGTCAATGAATTACTAATTGTGTCTTTATTCTGTGTTTATCCTGATTATAATCCCCTGTTTGTTATGGAGAGGAGGACACCTCTGTGGCTAAATTGGCTGCTGGTAAAAACCCGCTGCACATCTGGATCATAAGTTATGAGAGAAACAAAGGTTCACGGCAGTCTCAGGTCCCCACTCTTTACCTGGTCTGTTTGTCGTGAAGAGGAGGAGACTTCTGAATGACTTACACTGAAAGAATCCAAACTGGGAGAAGCAGATGGCAATGGTGGTGAAGACAACTTCCATGATCCCATGCTACTTCACAATGTCCCCACACTCTGTCTTTTGTTATTGTTTTGATTGAGAGGCCCGAAACAGCAGAAGTTACATACTGTGCATTTAAAGATAAATGTAAAAAAGAATTGCTACAGTACCCCATTAAACACATTTAAACATATGCATGAGATATACCATGCAAACCCAGATGTCGGTCTCTCATCTATCAACCTTCCGTTTTAAAGCGGAGTACGAGACAGTCCTCCATTATCTCGTCCTCTTAGATGAAACCAGTGTTTCGTCTTTGCTCGTGACCCTGATCCTGCTACTCAAGGCTGCGTGCGACTCAGGCTGTGTAATTTTGGCTGCACTCTGTGTGCTGAATGTCTGTGTTTATGTGTTACAGCTGACACTTCAGCCCATTTCCATGCTGATTACGCTGGTTGGGGCTGCACACGCACGCACACACACACGGACACACACGCACAACACACACACATACACACACACACCAACTCTCTCCCCCACAATGATTAAACGGCACTGCATGACAAAAGGCGCTGCTGGCATCTAAACAGCAATTAAAGTGAAAATGGCCATGTCAAATCCAACGACCATATTTCCGTTTGTCAGGATAATTATAACCATCCTGGTGGCATGGCATTGCTCGGCTCAGGCGGAGAAGACACAGTGGGTGGAGGAGGGTGACAGAAAATACAGAAAGAGGGAGGGAGTGGAAGGACCACTTTAGCATTAGTTTACCACCAGCAACAATAGAAATATATGTCAGATTAGCATGGATTGCAGGCCCTGGGGCCCCGAGCTGTGGTAAACACTCTCTAACCTTTTTACCCTTGATTCCTTAAATGCAGCTCAGTGGGTTTGAAACATATTGGAGCAGAGTGGCTCTGGGGCCCAGTCCTGTGCCATCACGGAAGTGCTGCGCTTTTTATCAGGGCTTGGCAGCAGTAATAACTGAGAACAGCTGGTCCTTCGCTGGGGCCCTGAACGCTCCATCCATGCTGCAGGGTTTTGCAGAACCACAATGACCTAATCACATTCCCAGCTGCCGATTCTCTTTAAAAACTCTTAGTTCAGGTAAGGGTGAAGCAGCAGTTTGAATCATGTGGGACTGACTGGCCTTTTCTTCAGTCACTTAGTGTCGTAGTCCTCTAATATGTTAGGCATTAATGACTTTTTTGTAAATCTCGCTGCTGGAGCTTTATCAGGCATGTTCAAGAACACAGTTGTCTTTAGATGGCCATTTAGCAACGCCATTAAAAGGTACGGCGCTTTGTTAAAATAAGTATCAGTGAGGGGAGAATGAAATTAATTTATTTTACCCATCAATTCACCCTGAGATACACTGCATGGCCCAGTGCCACAGACCACAGCATGTACTGTAGGTGGGCACCACTTTCTAATACAAAGGGTTTGACTAATTGCTACTACTACTAATGGCTTTATTAGTGGTTAATAAATAATTTACCAATGCTCTATACCAGTGGTTCCCAACCTTGACCAACTCACGGCCCACATGAAATTCTCAAAAATGTTTGTGGCCTACATCCGACCCCAAACGATACGGATGCCAAATAATATCATTTGTCGATTTGATTTGTCCGATTCTCGGTCACCATCCATTTTGTTGCCATGAATGTGATCTTTTAGCGCACAATCAGACTGTGATAGCAAAAAAAGAATACGATGTTTCTAAGGTTGGCTTATCACAGTGATAGGCCTTAATAAGAGAATCTTTTATGTTTTAAAAAGATCATTACATTTTAAAACATTTAAAAACTTGACTTATCTTTACTTTCAGTTTATTCTTAAATAATTAGATTTTTCACCAAAATTGTACTGTTCTACAAATGATTTGTGGCCCACTTGCAATACCTTGGCGGCCCACCAGTGGGCCCACAGGTTGGGAACGACTGATCTATACAAAGGGGTAATGTCCACAGGTTCACAGTTTCAGATTGATGTCCTATCTAAAGTCTCTGTAGACAGTATCCTCTGGATTTTGGCAGATGGACACATGAACATGAACATGAACACTTTATTAGGAACACCTGTGCCCCCTGCTTATTCCTGCAATTATCCAATAAGCCAATCAGTGCAATGTATAAAATCCTGTAGATATACAGGTCAGAAGTTGCCTGATTGTTGGTGCCAGACAGGCTGGTTTGAGTATTTCTGAAACTGGTGATCTCCTGGGATTTTCACACACACTGGTCTGTAGAGTTTACTCTGAATGTGGGAAAAAGAAAAAAGTGAACACCATGGATGGCCAGACTGGTTGGAGCTGACAGAAAGTCTACGGTAACTCAGATAACTACTCTTTACAACTATGGTGAGCAGAAAAAGCATCAGAGTGAACAGCATGTCGAACCGTGTGGTGGATGGTGTACAGCAGCAGAAGGCCATGTCATGTTCCACTCCTGTCAACCGTGAACGTAAAGCTGAGGCTGCAGCGAGCTCAGCCTCACCAAAACTGGACAGCTGAAGACTGTAGCAGATGGTACGGTCAGGGTTCAGCATCAACAGCATGAATCTGTGGACTGTGGACTGTGTCTGTCTTGTGTCAACAGTCCAGGCGTCTGCTGGTGGTGTATGGGTTTGGGGAATGTTTTCTTGCCACAGTTGCTGGGGCCTTAATAGCAATACCTGCCATGACCTGAGGCTGCTGGCCCAATACCCAGTATTAGTATGGTGTTCCTAATATATTGTTCTATGACTGTATATTCATCTAGGTTGAAAACAACCTATAAGGGAAAATTTAGAATAATAACAACCAGTCTCCTGAGTGCAGGTGTTATGTTGAACCCATACATTCACTATGACCTGCTCATTACATGGGCTTTGTAGCTCTTAATAGTATCTCATCTAACTTCCTAAAGCCTCTCTGGCAGGAAGTCTTTGTCAATTAAAATACATTTCAAGCCATGACAGTAATGTTATATAACTAGTTAACAGACAATATATGCACCATGTATTTAGAGTACATGGAGTAATTAAAAATCACCTGGAAAAAGACAGGAATGCTTTTAGTCCTAATCAGGCGTTTTATTTTTACTTGCCTCACAGGGCCTCTGTATCTAAGTCATCTTTAAGAAAATGTAAATGTTGGGGTTTGCGTGTGAATGTGTTTTCAAGATAAACACCATTTGTTTAATTTTGGGGGGGATTGGAGAGGATGTGGCTTGTAATAAATATTCAGAGATAAAGTAATCTTATGTTCAGCAAACTTTAAGTACCCAATAGATTTAAAGAAAACATTTGAATAATCTGAGATTCACACTTCTGAGCACATATTGTAGTTTTAAAAAAGGTTATTATTTTCCACATATTTGTAAAAAAAAGTCCAACTGTACATGTTGTCGAGGGACTAAATATAAAAATTCTCCTACGAGTAAATCAAAGCTTTGTTTTTCCTTTTCCGCAGCACAGTGACTCATAAGCCTCATGTTCTTTTTTTCTGCCCCCCCCCTCCTGGTGCCCCCCCCCCCCCCCCCTTGCATCTATCTGTTTAGCTTTGCCCATGACAAATTGTGGAATTAACAGAACAAACAATGACCACTGAAATCTGAACAAAGCACAATGTAAAGTATCGGCATAGCAAATGAACAGAAAATAGCTCTGGCTGCTGGATGCAAACACAGGAAGTGCCATTCTTTCTCTGCATGAAGTCCTTTTGTTTATTGTTTTCACCCAGAAGGCAATGCAGACTTATATCATGCTGCTGCAAGACATTTCTGCCTCTTTAATCAACACAGATGTAAGTCTAATCAGGGCTTTGATATAATACAATACACATGTACAGAACACTCCAGGAATGTGTCCAAGTAGCACGGCTGGAGTATACATTTTGACCACTAGATGGAGTGATAATGCAAAGAAACAGATGAGTTTGATGACACTGTAGTGTGCACTGAATCTTGTAATAACATGACCCCACCTTTGCTGCAGTGTTAGCAGCAGTGATGAAGTTACTTCACAGTGAAAAGCCCCTCATCACGTCTGTTTATTGAGCAGCTGGTATGCATGTTCACATGTGAGTAATACTCAGATACACAAGACCCAAAGTAAACTAGAGTCAGAGACTGCTCTACCAAAAACAAACACACCGTTCGTCTCAATTCTGGAAGGAAACCCCAGGTCAGCTTTTAGCCCATTTTGGCCCTTGCCTAGAATTCCCCTTCCTCTCACATTATCAATGCCGGCCACAACAAACTGTGCGAATATTGAGGGAATAAAACACAATAGCCAGTCATTGTAGTCACTTAATGTATGGTCTTTTTCACAGCAGCCCTTTCAACCTGTCTTAGCAGAAAAGCACAGGAGTCATGATTAACTTAAAACGGAGGCTATCCATGAACAATCTTCACAGACATAACTGTGGCTGCATTCAAGTTAGGCGTTGCACCTCCGGGGGGCCTGGTTATTGTGCATGCTGGCTGGCTCAATGGGGTATGAGCTTGCTGGGACACGTAAATAGGCCTTTATCACAGAAGACGTGTTGAGACATGTCAAAGTAGGAAAAGCACAGGGGTAAAAAATGGCTGAATTCCTTTTAGTTGTGTCAGTTTCATGGAACTGGTATCACTCAGAAAAGAATGGACTAATAACTACTAATAACTGTTATTGTTATTAGTAACACTTTAAAAGTCTAATTAAATTAAATAAAAGAAAAAAGGATATTGTCTAAGCTTGAAAAACAAGATGACCCTCAGATTCTGTGGAGACACTCATTGAAAGCATATTTCATAAAAGTACATGAGATGATATATTTTACTTTTGCTCTTCTGTGAATTTCCATAAATGCACCATATGGAAAATTCATGGGATTCATTTCCGTATTAATGAAACAATCTTTTAGTTTGGGTGAGTAAGGGCTTTGTATAAAGGATCCACAAGGAGCAAAAGTAAAGTCAGCCACACATGTTTGATGTTTAATTCATCAGGAAACGTTGTTGTTGTGTAATATCTCTATAAAAATAGGAGCAAATAATTCATAATGTAGCTGTGGAGGTTACAGAGAGGAGCACATTTTACAATTTCTTCCACATAAGTTCAAAATAATATCAGTAAACCTGTCATACTGTTTTAACACCAGATGGCGCTCTCCACTTTGCATCCACATTGGAGGCGCTATAGACTTCTCCCCATCCCTGAATTCAAATAGCAATCAGTCTCAGTGGGTTAAAACTCACTTCAAATATCTACAGACATCACTGTCATCATGATGTAAAAGGTAAAAAAAATTACAAATGACTAAAGTCACTGTAACAATATGACAAAACAAAATTAAAATTTCAAGCAAAATAAATTAAACCACATGTTGACGTGTTTGTGATGCTGAACGCAGCAGGTTTGCAGAGATCCAACCTGTGACCTTTGAACTAAGTCAAAAGTCACTCCAGACGCTGGCTGGACTGTAATCCATACACAGATCAGTGGCACTGAGAGCAGACACTACAGCAGGGTGATGTGAGTGCACACAACAAAGGAGGCGTTTTACATGCAAAATCATGAAAGCTGGTTGGAACCAGTTTTCGTGGCTCCACGTGGATGCCAGCAGTAATCTCATCCATCTCATCACAGTGTTTACCAGCCCCCAGGAAGCAGACAACAGCCACAGCCACACAAAGGCCGCACAGATCTCTCTCTCTCTCTCTCTCTCTCTCTCTCACTCTCTGCCCGCTTATCTTTCCTGTATCATTCTCCTTTTTCTCTTGTCTTTCTCCGTGCTTTGGCTGACTTAAAGTAAACATAATTACTACACCGGCCAAACAGATGGTGTGTGAAAGCTCGTGCTTGGATTAGAGGTTACAGACGAAGAAAGCAGTCTGGCAAGATCGTGAAGTAAAAAGTGATTTCAGGTTTTGGAGAATGTATCGGTAACATCAATCCTTAAAATATAAATTGGGCGAAGTACCACTGAAAACAATTTAACAGCCCACAGCAGCCTTGCAAGCTGCCCACAAGCTTTGAACTGGCTCCTGAGGAGGCTGACCTCCAGTGTTGTGACATAACTCCAGCCGGGGTAAATGGATGACTCATAATTGTGGGCAATAACAAGCTTAGTAGTTCTAATTTCTTGCAGCACCTGTGTGTTCTCGGTGCTCTAAATCTGATTGAAAGTACAAAGCTCTCTATGATCTGCAAGTGCGGAGTCACTGATGATTCAGGGGTTTGATCTTTCAGGCTGGTTATTAAGGCATAAAGCTGAGAAGAATTTGAGCAATGGTGATGTCCATCTTTGTAAGCCCCTCTGGCTGGTTTTGACACTGAACAATGGAACTATGCTCTAAAAACAAAGCTTTCCCAGGCGGGAAACAGAATTATGTCACAAAAAAATTCCAAATTCCCGAAATTCAGCCTGCTCAGCACAGGTTACTGTTTTGTGTATGGTGTGGTACGTCTGTTCTGGCCAGCTGACAGCTGATCTGCTTATAGGCTTTACTGTAGGTGCCAGGCTGCCTGGATAAAGCAGTGGTGTGGTGTGCTCTACTATGATCTCTCCAGTTCCCTCTGACTTGACCCACAGGGTTAATCTGAACAGGTTTGAAACCGGTTCTGGGGCAGCCTGCCTGGTCCAAGCACATGCAGGCAGATACTCTACTCTCACAGATTTTACTCTCTGTTGTTGTTCCAGCATTATGCTCTCTGTGAGCCTTAAAGCCTCCTGTTCTCAGCTCAGGCTGTACTTTATTATGTTAAAATAGAAAGTCAGCTGATGTGTATTCATTAAAGTTATTTATAATGCAGATGAGTTTATCCTATTAAACAGTGCTACTTTTCAGCTGAAACATTAACAGCCAGGATAGAAGAAACTCATTTTTCCCATGAGGAGGAGAGTTGGGGTCAAACAGAGTAGAGCCAGCAAAAGCAGCTGCTACTTCATGTTATTCATTCTGTTCATGCAGAAGAACATTGGTGCTGCAAGCTCAAAGAAAAAAACTGATTCAATAAAAGCATGTGTATGCATATTCTGTAAATGCTTGCACAGAATAACAACATGCTAGCAGCTCAGTGAGGCTGTACTTACTGGTAAACATCAACATCTCAGCATGCTAGTGTGCTCACAACGATAATGCTAAGTTGTTGATGTTTAGCAGGTATAATGTTAACATGTTACAGTGCTAACACGTTATAGCACTAAATCATCCTCTGGGGATCATGAATGTCTGTAATGAATATCTGTAACCAATCTATTATATATATATATATATATATATATATATATATATATATATATATATCAATAAGAAAGAATTTTAACCTGCAGTGTTGGTGATATAGGCACAAAACTGTTGCATTTTTCTGCTTGTGTATGTGCATCATGTTCCCTTCAGCAGGTCTGCAGAGGTTATATAGTTCTCATTAAGGCTCCAGATGTACTTTTAAGGAGTTCCACTATTTGAATTTTCTACTATAAATGATTTTGAGAGAAACAAATATTTCATTTTGGACAGAGATATTTCAGTAACTTAAATGTTAGATGGTTTGCTATTGAATCAACACTCTCCAAAATTATAGGGTCTATTTTTCCACTGTTTATGTTAGATTGAATTTATTACAAACTTTAAAAGCTTTTATTTTGTTAAATGTCATCCTGCATGACACAGCTGCTATTGGCAGTGACACTATGAAAAACTCTCTGTACTGTTACATGAACACAAAGAAAATATGGCAACACTGTGACACTAAACAAAAAATAAGGGCATATGTAAGAAATAGGTTCGTCTTTATTTTCTATGCATGAAATATTTTAGGTTTTTTTTTCAGATTCTGTCTTCCTCCTCCACTCGGAAGTGAAGAGGCACAGTGTCATCTTCTTCGTGACCACGATGATGACCTGCAGCTCTGACCCCGTGAAGGACCCTCTCACAGCGATCTCCTCTCCGTAGCGGTCATGCTCTCATCATGTGGCCCCCGCCGGTTTGCCAAAGCCTTCATCTTCACTGCTGCACTGAGCCGACATCAGTAGCCAGATTAAGAGCTCTTAACACAAACCACCCCGGCCTAACCATTACCGACTGCCTCCCTCTCGCTCTGATTATCATAGTGATGTTGATTACAGGCTAAGATAAATACAGCTTCTCACATCTTACCAGCAGCTGAAGAACAGAGCGGAGGAGGATAAAGAAGATATTTGAGCAGGGATCTGAGATCGTATGTTTGTTGAGCAACGCTGCGCAGAACTAATGGCAGCACAAACTTTCAGTGCTCGGCTGCAGAAGACAAAAGTCTCACTGGATGACCCTGATGAAGGCCACCTGTTTTTAATGTATCATTAAAAGAAGCATTAATATGTTTTGGTTCATGTATTTTTTTTTCCTTGTGTCTCTTCTTTTTGTTTGTTTCTTTCTTTGTTTCTTTGTTTCTTTGTTTTTCTTTTTTTCTTTCTTCTTTCTTTCTTTCTCCGTTCTTTCTCATTTTGTATGATGTAATTTTTTATTTTACGTTGAGGTGAGGTTTAAAATAAGGCTTCAATGGCTTGCTTACCTCACTTGCAAATTCTCCCAATAAAAAAAAAAACTATATACAAAGTATTTGTAATGTTTTATGTGTGTGAATAAATAAAATCAAAAAGGCCATAAGCCGCAAAGCTTTGGTCTAACAATAAAGTTGTTCTGTATACTGCAAGTGTTGCTGCAGTTTTGACATCATTGAAAGTCTCATGTGTTTTTGTTTCATTACCATTTCAGTCTAGTGGCTTTCCACTAAGAATATAACGTAAACATGTGCTGACATGTGTCATTAGAGGTTACAATAATCTCATACACTGTAAATTACACTAACCATAAAATAAATTTGTTTTATTGGTTTTTAGAGCAGAACCTTCAGCAGAACCTTCATCGGTTGGTGCGTGATGTTTCTGTTGAAGCTCCACGGTTCATGTGGAAAAGTTCAGAAGGTACAAAGATCTAACTTGACAATTTCAACACATTTGCTTATTTGTGATTCTATTCATTTCTGAGAGAGAACATTTACTGTACTTCTTGTCTCTCTATTGAACAACAGGTGTCAAGTTTTGATTTTAATCACAAAAACGAACAAATATAGGTATTCAGGCTTTCTTCCCAAAAGAGTCTCTCTAGCCTCTCAAAAAAAACAATTTTTGTGCATCCAGGAAACTTCTTCAGGCTGTATCCATGGTTCACTCACGCACCTCCGATGTCTCAGATCAGAGGTCAGACGTGTGTCTCTGTCGATAGGAGCCTGTGCATTACTACATTTCTTGTACTGTGGATCAATATATGATCTATGTCGCATAAAGTTGAAAAGTGGCATCACAAGACAAATAAGTGTTTGTTTCCATCTAATCTTTGTGTTTTGTGTTTGTCTTACAAATGTATGTAGTGGTTTGTGCCTGAGTGTAGCTTGTCCTCTCTGCCCCCGGCTCTGCGGGCTGCATGTAATTACTCCACTAACGTGTTCCCTCCTGCACAGACTCAGCCCGGTCATCGGCAGCACTGGTGGTTCAAACACACACAATCAAACGAAGCAATAAAGTCAAATACAGTTCATGTTGTTTTGTATTGTACTTTTGGCATCTCAAGACAGTCTCACCTTAGTTCTTTGTATTCAGTGTTGGTCTCATTCATGTTCAACCAGTTATTGAAGACAAAAAGCCAAATAATTGTCATCTAATTATAACTGTTCACGCCTGAGGGTTTGACTTCAATGCAGTTGACTCTGGTTTTAGTTTCAGAGTGACTCACACAGACTTTCCAGATTTAATACATTTACGATCTGATGAAACCGTGCTAGAGGAAACACGCACAGCAACCAGGCCTCAGGGGGAAACACATGCACAGTAGGCTTTATGAAGTTGAATCATATCTTAAATTTCTCATGATATTGACGTGACAACACTAAATCAATGTTGCTGTTTCATCTCATATGTTGCAACGAACCTATAATGTGCCGCAATCACAAGAAAAACAACAACACCGTGGTTTCACCTGGAAACTGGAGGAAGACGACGAATCATCAGTTATGTTTCTGAGGACTGTGAGTTCACTGCTCTGCTCCATCTTTCACCAAAATCCTGACCTAAACAAAGGGGAAGGAACCTAGAGAGGAGTTTAGGTTGACAAGAAAGTGGCCAACACAACATCTGAGTGGTGCATCCATACACAGCCTGTAACATGCCTCTCTTTGAGACTTAATATCTCCATAATGAAACACAGATGCATTAGCTTTTAGCTATGGCGGTGACCATTTGTTTCATGACTCATGACAAAAACTCATGGTTTTAAGTTTCGTAGGGACACATTGAAAATCTCTTAGATGTGCATGTTCTGAACACAACCAGATCCAGGTGGACTACATCCACTTGGGCTGTCTGGCAGAGACAAACATACTGTGGCTCGTGTCGAGGGGCCCTCAGACTGGCGCTGCAGGTTCTGACAGGTCCAGACAACAGACCTTTGTTTAGACTGAGCATCATAGTGGGGTTCTTTTTTCTATTGTAGTCTGTAAAGCTGCTTTCAGCGTGAAAAAAAGGAAAAAGTGTTGTTAGAATGTAGTTTTCAGCAAACATGGCTGGACTATTTAAATCTTGAATAAAACTATTATTTCAGATATTCTCCTGTGGTGTGACGTGTGCTGACCCACATACGCTTCACTGCTGTAGGGAACATGCCTGATAATCAATTTTATTTTCACACACCTTTGAGGCAATGTGAACAATCTGCCGTCTGATTGGTCTCTGCTTTGTGATTGGACTGTCACTGTCTAATCAGATTCAGGTGTAAAGGCAGGGTCTGAATTTGTATTTGTAACACAGTGTGTGAACTTTGAGCGCTGGATTTTACACACAGTTTATATGCTGCTTTGTATCTGCACACAGATGTTCACCATGTTTTTTCCAGTGTCTTTGTGTAACTTAAGCGCCAACATCATTTGTTGATAGATTTTAATCACACAGTCTCATTTTTTTTTTACTATTACAGATCTTATCTACACATGTGCAAGCTTGAGATTTTATTTTACAGGTTTACATTGGCTGATTTAAGAATACACACTCATGAATTATTCCT
The DNA here is from genome assembly GCF_002814215.2 of Seriola lalandi dorsalis. Taxonomy (NCBI): domain Eukaryota; kingdom Metazoa; phylum Chordata; class Actinopteri; order Carangiformes; family Carangidae; genus Seriola; species Seriola lalandi. Next base: position 4,193,806 of record NW_019525658.1, read on the forward strand.
GAAATCACTTTACCAGCTCAAAATCTCATTGGCAATAATTTGAGCCCACACACAGAGAGAGCCACTGTGTCTGTGACAGGATCTGCCAAATGTGTGGACAGATTATTGCAAAGATAACCAGAGGAAGTAAATGATGCACAATATATCAGAAGTGAACAAAGCGCTTTGTTCCTTTGAAAATCACCGGCCCGTCTATTATATTGCATGTCCTAATGAACTGACCTCGGCAGCTGTTTAACACATTAACGCTCATGCAGACCACAGACATAAACCCAGCCCGCACCAAAGCGTGACTGTGTCAGACGGACTACATATCCGCTGTCCCAGTGGCGTAATGCCTGACGTTTGCCCACTCAGATATGGATCAACTACAGAGCAATTGAGCGTTATCAGCTTCCCCTTTCTTAATCAAGTTCCTGTCTCAGCTGATGGATGTTGGACAGGTCTGTGTGTTTGGACACAGCTATTGTTGCGCACATTTCACTCTGGAACTATGATTATGAACATATGTCCGAAAGCAATATCCACAGAGGCCGAGGATGTAAACACACAGTCTGTATGGCACCGTTCACATGATTCCAGCTAAAGCTTTCATCAGCTGTGTATTTCCCGACAGCATTTCCCCTTTGTGGCCGACATAAAGGTTTGACATAAACACTGCTATAATTGGAAAAAAATCTTTTTTTGTCTTTGTTTTCTTTTGTGAACTTATTCTTGCAGTTGTCATGCAGTTTTGTAGAAATGTTTTGAGACAGAAGTATAAAAGATTATAATATCAGCACTTACACCTGAAAAGAAATGAGACACACATTCATGAGAGACTTGTCAGTTATGTAATGATCTTGTAATGGTTTCATAGGTCGAGTCCAAGTGATGCTACAGCCTCTTCCAGCACGACAAACCAGCGGTTTTCTTTCCCTAAAATATATTACGTTTTTGTATTTTATATTTCATTTTTTCATTCAAAGCTGTCAGTACATACTGAAGACAGCTGAGCCCCTCATACCAGGCCGTATGCTTAATGAGGGGATTTTTAGTTTTCCAAAAATAACTCTGAACTCTACTCACTCAACTGCATGAATTTTAAAGGAAGTTACCACAAGGTTACGGCTCCTGGCCAAGAAGTAGTTCCTTTTGGTTCTTCTATTTTCACCCACATATTCATGGGACAGGTCTTAAATCCAGGGGTGATCAGCCTTGTGGCAAAACCATCTACTAACAGGCTGCAACATTTATTGAGTGTAGTTGGTTTTGTGTTGAGTGCAATCAGTTTCGATGCTGGAGGCCTCACCTGAACCCTGACGAGTTCAACTCATCTTCTGTGGTGACGCTTCACTCTAGATGGGCGATGGGTGCTTCAGCTACCATACACGTTGGTGGCATTGGTTTCAGTTTATTTCAGTCAGCATATAAAAGCAGAAAAATAAACTGAACTAAAAATACTTGAAGGATGATGTTTGTTTTTCATTATCAGTCATGGTCTCAAAGAAGGAAAATGCCAACATTCCTCTGTTTGTGTATTCATTTTGTGCTACAGTTCTCCATTGCATGCATTGTTTGACGGTCGCATAACTTCAGAAACCCCCTCCACAACACTTTTCCGATGTCATAGTTGCAGGAAGGCTTTGTCCAATAATTCCTGTAACTTCCCTAATCTGACAATATCATGTTTACACTCACTTCACACAGTGGCTGCACAAGTTTGCAGAGGTGAGAAAGTCAATTCCTGTAACTTTTCATGTTCCCATCATAGTGTAACACCCTGGCTTCAGGGAAAGAGTGTTCAGAGGCGTGCGCAATTATCAGATCATCATTTATACAACTCATTGTGTCTCTCCTTGTTCTATAACAACAGGCTGTTCACCATGCCTTTAAATGTGGCAGTTCTGATTTGCACTTTGTAGCATCTCGCTTGTTGGAGAACTCACTGACCCTGTACAGCAGACTGTGTTTGTTTTCAAAATTTGTACTTTGGAACATTTTAGAGTTCTTCAGTGTCAGGACTGCAGTGTGCTCAGTGCTTGTTTCCTCAGCAGTACACACGTTTTCCTCCTGCACAGCTTTGATAAGCTCACATTTCACGCAAATTCATTCCACTTTTTTCCGTTGAGAGATTTCACAATATGTTAAGACTCTATTATAAAATATTGCAACCTAATGCACACAAATTCATTGTTTAGGTCAGTGAAAATTGCATTGTTTTGCTGCCATGCTTATTTGTGAGACAAAATCACAAATATTCTGAAGGAAAGTCAACAACAGTCCTCAACATTTTATACTAGAAAAGCTGTAGGTAAATGTCCAACAGGTCACTGACTGGCTGCTGTGTGCACTGTTGTTGTTTGAGGTGTGAACGCACAGCAATAATCCCACTTTCCACCATCAGCGATTTGCACTGTCCGGTCTGACAGAGCCTTCAAAATTCAAAATGACTGTGTTGCACCCAGGTCACACACCCACTGCTCTGTTACACTTTATCTGTCTGCCACATTTCACCAGCCGAGCACTTTGATCCGTATCATATCGTACTGTAGGTGTTCACCTGCAGTATTTCTCAAGCGCTCTCGGGACGCTCATGAGGATGTCATCATTGGCAGATTGCACTTGACCAGCAGAGATAATGTCGACCCTTTGCACCGCACCAGCATCCATCCATTACATCATACATTTATTGCACTTCCTGTGCTCAGCTGGCTGCCTTCTTCTGGTGTTTCCCCGACTTTCACCCAATATGTGCTGCAGCTATGTGTTGAATTAAGATACTCAAATATAAAATCATCTCTGAGGGAGATATGCGTGATTTCCACAGGTCAGATTAATATGTTAAAATTAGACAATAGACCGTATCTGCACTGGATAGTAAATGTGAGGCCTAACACTCCAAGTACTGTATAAAATGTACTTTACACCTAGGTCAAAGGGGAATCCCATAACCCTTCAACAAGGCTCAACATGCTGACAGAGGGAGTTTTACAACACAGTGTAGTTACAAAATTGTATGGACTGATGTCAAACCCCCAGAATAAGCAGTCAAACGCAGATATAAAACAAAAGAATTGATATATAAATAGGAACTGAGGCCTGCTATTGTTTCTAGGCCTGCGCTTCCTCCTTCTCTGGCCCACAGATCAGCTGCACCTGCAAAGCAAGAGACAGGAGGAGAGGGTGGAGGTATAAGAGGGTGGGAGGGAGGGGGGGTTCGCAGACTGAAGAGGACAAAGGGAGTGAGGGGCAGAACAATAGTAAGGCCTTGTGGTGGAACTGGAGCGAGACAGCATGTCTGCAGGGCCGCCGGCCGCCCAGCCCCAGAAGGAACCTCCAGCGCCACACAGGAAAGGGCTTTTTCCAGAGCTGCCTGAAACACACACACACACACACACATACACACACACACATACCAACACAACATACAAACACACAATGATATAGACAAATGCGAACAATAGAGGCCTCCATCCTGACCAAGTCCTGGACATGACTCTGCTGTAACTCCAGGGACTCATCTCACACAAACTCATAGAACAGACTGTTCAGGCAGAGGTTACAGCCCTCGGGTAAACTGACTTCTGATCTGCTTACACAGCACTAACTCTCCGAGGTGGCCACATTATGACTGGATACGGCCGGTTTCTGTCATTTATCTCAAATTCAAGGAAAAACAGCATCTGAAACATGAAGCTGCTCAGCCGGTCTGACCTCCAGTTGGTGATGATCACAAGGCAACACCATCAGCTATCAACAAACTATTCTGTTACGAATCACGCTCCACTTGATGCTTCATATCACATCAAATGGATGGGAGCAGAAAAAGAGAGCACGTGTTCTGTAACAGAGAGGCTCTGTTTTCATGGCCACTCATGGTTTTCACTGAAAAAAGGTTGAACTCTTTACATACAGATCAAAAATTAGCTTGTTTGCATAAGCAAAACATTCTGGTCTGCAAGGCGTCGTTTGATGCAGTGAACCACCTCATTCACTGCCGCCCAACACACAGTCGCCTGCACCTGCTCAACGATGTCATGCTACTAGTTTAGCATTTTGAGCTTCGCTTTTAAACAGTGTGGATCTAAGGATTTCAGTGTTTTAAGTCTCTGAAAAGGTGTTTGATGGAGTACTATGACGTGTTGTACGGATATTCATGGTTCCCAGAAGTTCATTCCCTTGTTTTGCCTCTAGCACCATCATGAGGTTGACATTTGTGGTCATCTGAAACTATTGGATGGATTACCCCAAAATCTGGTGCAGATCAGGATCAATTGTAATCCCCTGACTTTTACAGTTAATGGCATCACCGGATAAAAAATTTAATTTGTGCAGTAATTTGGTTTTTCACCAAATACCTTAAAAACTAATGACATTCACATCAGCCTCTGCAAATGTTGGCACATCCTGTTGGCCTGGGGGTGGGGATGCTGACCGTGAACTCCTCAACCTCCCTGGTCTGCGTCAAGCCAGACTCTTTTGTTGAATGACTCTCCCCATCTCTCTCCCCCTCATTTCCTTTCATCTCTTTACTGTCAATGTCTAATAAGATGCCAAAAAGAAAAAAAAAAGAATTCAAGGAACAAATACCAAGTGTTAACATGGCACAACATTAAACTAAGACACTGAACATGTGAAACATTATACCTGCTAAACATCAGCATGTGAAATGTTGTTCTGAAGAACTCCCAAGCTCCATCTGGCAAACAGACTCACAGTTCATTATTTGACAGCCCTTTGACAAATGTGCCGGATGCAGTAGATTACACGTCAGACTGTGTGGGTGGTTCTTCGGGACATCAGTGTCAAAACTCAGATGAACTGTGGATCTGTAGTTTCACTTTGAATGGGTCTGTCTAATACAACACTTGTCTAACACAACTTAAAAGTTGGTTTATCCTCAACAGCATCAAATACAACCACAGAGTGAGAGAGTATGAGCAGTTTTCAGGGGAAAAAATGTAATCTTGGAAACAAACCACATGGAAACTCATCCATTTCCTTGGAACAAAAGCACTTCTACCATAAAAGGTCATATTTTTGTCCTCTACTGTGTGAACCATCGATATTCATCCCATGTTTGTCGAATCCACAAGCAGCCACAGTGCAGCAAGGTTCACCACAGTGTGATCCTGAGCAGCCAAGGTGATTTGAATGTTTCATTCGGGAAGTGGAGGAAAGCTCACAGTGGCCGCATGGTCATCGTGTAGGTGTCGTCCAGCTGGCAAGGGTCATCTTCGACGCACACCACTGACGCAACGTGTACAGCGATGATGATGTGAGGCTGGGGCGAATTGCGTACCAGAGTGAGGGCAAGTGTGCACAATACACTGACTCATCCAAAAACAACAAAGAGGGCCCTCTAGACTGCGCTGGTCCTCTCCGGAGCAAATGACATCTGCACATAGACAATCACAAACTGCAAATGTGCCACATTCCAGGAATCCTTCTTTAATGTGGAGGAATGTCTTTCATTTTCAGTTGTATTCCCATCATGAGCTAATCCGGATGAAGCCAGTGCACACATGGGGCCCCTGTGGGAGAAGCTGTGAGTCAGACAGGCCGTCGCTTCAAGGTAAACTCTCGGACAGCCTGTGCCCATTCTTTTCCTGTATTCTTCTTCTTCACACATTTGACCCTCTTCCTGGATGGATATTACATCACCTTCACCCTCTGACCTTTGCTCTGTCCAGTCAAACCAGCTGCTTTTGACACGTGGTGGTGAAAATAGGACAGAGCTTTGGACTGGACTATCAAACACACTCTACACTGGAGGAGGCAACTTTGTCAGTCAGTCAGGGAGGAGGGTGCTTGAGGATTATAAAGAATCTGAATTCGACACACTAAACAGTCATTCACAGCAGTTTCTGTTTTCCCTTGGCTGTAATCACGGGATCAAGCTGAAGGAGCCTGTGACTGATGATTAAGCTGAATTATCTAAATAAGACAAGTGTTGCTCGGCAAGTATAAACTTCACTGGGTTCTAACCTGGAACTCAAACGACTGCGGTGTTTTCCTGTTAGTTCTATCATAGGACAACAGTGTCAGTAATCACACTGCCGTACATCCAGCCGGAGCTGCAGAGTTTCAGAGGAAGAAGATGGAAGATAGAGGAACCTCTAAACTTCTTAACATGCCTAAATAGTACTTACTATGCACTTTCAGAGCCCTTCTTTACCTGATCACCTTGCACTTATTAGAATAGATGTAGTACTAATCACTTATGCCAAGGTCTCCTACTGCACTGAAGCTTTAGTGTTGTCTGCATGTCTTGTCACTGCATGTGCCCTTCAGGAAGCAGTGTCACATTTAACAGACCACAAGGTTAGAAAGAAAGAAGAGAGGACACCAGGAAACAAACATGAAAGAATTTGGATTCATCAGTGTTTATGGACATGACAATGACAAGGGGGGGTTTTAGTTTCCTCTGCTCAGCTAAAAGATCACTTGTGGCAGTATGATGTTGAAGTGTACGCCCAAACTTTGTGAAACAGAAAAGAGAGAGAACTTTCTGATTGAATGATGGATCAACCAGTCAGTGTGGTTGATCCGCAGGTCTGCACTGTGTGCTGCTCAGATTTGGAAGGTGTGAATGTTGGCTCCTCTGTGAGCCTCTGAGACCTGACGGCCTCTTTTGCGTAGGTTGACACAGACATGTAGGTTTATCTGTGCAGAAGCATAATTCCTACCTTAAGTCTACCAACAGCTGCACTAAGGGGATGCTTTGGTGCTTTGAACAAGATCCTGATATTAGCATGCTAACATGCTCACAGTGGCAATGCTAATGTATTTATCTTCACTGTCATAATAAAGGCAAAATGCCCATAAAGTTTGAGTATGCACAATCTTTTGTAGCTGTTCATCAATTATTTGTTGAGATATTTTACCAAAGTCAGGGAAAACCTTGACGTGATGGCACTAAATGAAAAGTCATGGGATCACCATCTGCAGGATTACTACTATACCATGAATCCCTGCACAAAATTATGTGTTAATCCATCAAATCACTGTTGGGATATTTCAGCTTAGACAAACTAAAAAATGTTGGACTGTCCAACTGATAGACATTGCCAAAAAACTAAATCCATTTTAAACATAAACCCATAACAATCTAATCAAGCATCTCTATTAATCAAACCAAACAATGTGGGAGCTGTTTCCAATGAAATTCTAGAGCAGCTGGTGGGTGGCTGACGGTAACCTCCTCCACTTCTATTCCTCTAAAATAAACATTATGGAGAATATTCTCTTTTGTTAAGTGCGATGAATGTGAATATAATCATGTTAGGAGAGAGCCAGCAGAATGGCACAATTTCCGATTAAAAACAAACTAAGTATAGAATCAAGAATAAACTTCTGTTAAGCGTTGTGAGACGGGCCAAGTGTCACAGCCCCACACACTACTTCAAACACGACATTGACTTCCAGTGAAGGCTGTTGATTTTATGGCAGGATTTTCCAGCTGAACACTGACTAATCCTAAGCCTGTGTACAGCTCATGCTTAGTTCCTCATCACAGACTTTGGTTTGAACCAGTTTGCACTGGATTCGGGTTGACTGCCACTCCCTGTGCCGTAATCACTAATCTAGCACCTCTCCAATTCGCTTCCTTCTTTCTCTTTCTTGATCTATAACAGCACTAATATTTAACCTCTCAGGGAGCAGGTCGTCCAAATAAGGAGGAGCCACACTGCAGCCGTTTCTCTTTGTTCAGGGAGACGATTGAACAAGATCCTTTTGTGGCTGTGTATTCTGTCATTAATATGCATGTGTCTCAGAAGACAGAGAGCATAAGGACTCTGTATTAGAAATACTGACTCAAGCACCCTTCATTAAAGCTCCTCTAACATTTTCTAAATATAAAAATCCAAAATTAAGGGATAGAAATAAAAGACCATTTCATTTCTGGGCATTATATATTCTTTAATCTGATTTATTTAATTTATTTTCATTTCAACAAATGAATCTTTATTGTCTCAGTGTGTTTTTTGTGCACTATTATTCACATTTTTCTTATAGGTTTCAGTCATGCATAGTAAAAGTTGTTAAGTTTTACATACCATCTGTTATATTCTCCCAATATAACGTTACTGTGCCCCTGCCTCCTCGTCCACATTCACACAGCTCCACCCTATATCCTCCTCTCTCTCTGCGTTTACTGTCCTCCAGACCCGAGCGCTGTCTGCCACAGTGTCTGTTGACATCAAAGCGTTCACCGTTTCTAAGGCCGATGAAAGGCAGGAAGAGGGTGGGAGAGCGCAGGCCCAGGTTCAACACTTGCACACCACTGCCAACACAGCAAAGACAGCCAAGACAATTGCCTTGAATATTTATCTTTCTTTTCCTTAACAATTGGATAGCCCTAAAAGCGAATAGGGGGCCAATAAAAAAAGGCAGCCTGGTGTGAGCTACACGAGCCAAACAAAAGGGACAGCTGCGAGATAAAAGAGCAAAAATAGACAGCATGATTAACAAACTGTGATAAAGTTGTGCATGAAAAGGTGAGTGACCTGTGACCTTTGTAACCTCGGCTGAAGATTTAAATAAAAGAAAAACAAAAAAGATATTATTTCTAATGGTATTGGAGGCTTGTTTTCTTTTGAAGGGAAAGCTATTGACATATTGGAAAATACAGATATTCAATTTCTTGGGGAGAGTTGCAGATAAAAAGACTGATACCACTCTCATGGCTGTATGTTAAGTACTAAGCTACAGCAGCTGGTTATCTTAGCTTAGCATAAACACTGGAAACAGGGAAAAACAGTTAGCCTAGCAAAAATAACAAAATCCACCTGCCATCAATACGTAAACATCTTTTGTTTTATTGGCTTTTTTACTGGCTGCGGGTGGTAGTATATTTACCATAAAGATACGTGTGCTAATCTGAACCGTAGCAAATAGTTAAGGGCCGAGCAACCTTATAAGCACAATTCCCAAAATGTAAAATTATTTCTTTCAGTATTCTTTAAATTCATACCATTAAGAGTCATGTCAAAAAAATGGTATAACTTAAACTTCCGATAGTTGACAGATGCTTCCAGCGGTACGCATTATCATTCGTTTGCAGTTGCATCCGTCTGCACACTTGGTGAATGTCTGTCCATGAATCTTTTAGCTTTGCTTTGGGTCTCTACCAACTCCTGGCTTTTGAACTGCTAAATGCTCCACTGCACTGGCTGGTTGCTAACCGTGTCTCTCTGCTGTCTGGAGCTGAGCAGGTAGGTTTTTTTTTTTGCTTAAAACAGCTGCCAGGACCAACTGAAAATGACACTAAGAGAGCAGAGAGAGTTTTTGGTTCAAACAAGTAAGAAGTCAAAATTCACTATAAATCTTTTAAGCCAAGTTAAGCAGATTTGGGTGATAATCCTCTGTAGGTTCATCAATATGAGTGACCACTTTCACATTGTCATATTGTGATTTATATTGCCCACTAAATCTCTGTCAATGACAAATTTCATGAGTAAAATTTCATTCAGCATCATAAAACCTCTAAAACACCTTCAAAGTACAAGTCATTTCTTAACCATTAAATGTAATGATGTAAACGGTCGTGTACATGAACAAAATAGACAAGCTCTATTTTGTATATAGTTACTTTGATTATTCTATACTTTCCCCTTTTTTTTTAAATGTTATTTACCCTGTACAGAAAAGCCCTTTCTAGTTCATCTTTGAAAGTTCTAAAAGATGATAGTTGGATTACAGTGTGAGCATCTGACTGTCTGCGACGTGGAGTAATTAGTGTCTGGCATCAGCAAACAGACACGTCTTTTACCAGTCACAAGTGATTATTCACAACTGCACCTTAGGGCGACTGATACTTGAGCTTCCCATATCTCTCAGCACATGCGAGGAGTGCCTACAGTCAGATGTCGTCATGCACAACAACCCAGGGAACTGGTTTGAGCCGGTAGAGGGACTATCAAAGCAGGCAGATTAGCAGGCATCTACTGAAGTGATCTGTGTGTCTCTAGCTATAAGCCTGGGTACACACCCTCCCACTGATGAACTACTGTGAAAAACACCAAAATGGTCTGAGGTGGGGTGTAAATGTAATAGATGGTTGTAGTGATGGAGGGGATGATTTATCCTTTACTTGAAGGTAAAGAGTCAGAGGGTGAGGAGGCAAAGCCTCTGCTGGTCTAAACCCTGTAATGCTACTTAGACAGGCTCTTATCTAGAGAGCAGGCATGATTAAATAGACTCCAACGCAAACAAGCTGCGAGGAGAAAGCCACCCCCACCCTCCCAGGCCAACCTGAGCTAAACTGGTTCGTGCCGGTCTGGAGAGGCATCGCCTACAGCACTGTCAGGGAAACCCAGTGAAGGTTAACCACATCCTCTCATGAGTAAGTCTGCTCCCTTCAAATGCCCTTTGCTGCATCAGAGTGAAAAACAATGTGGCCAGAAATGATCTTACCATGTGCCGCTCTCTTTTTTTGCTGTTTTTTTTTTTTAACAAATAAATAAACATTAACTTAATCCTAGATTACATGACTCAACACTGCTGTGACATTTCCACTAATGTCACAGACATAAGTTCAAGACAAGAACACACATCGGTTTCCTTTTTTCATGGAGGTTTCATCCATGGGGTTTCCCTCTTTATGACTAACACAGACTAACAGCTGTTCAATAGCAGATGGCAAAGATTTATTTTGTGTCATATTGCTAAAGATAATGAACATGTTGGCCAGACATCTAATTTTGGATCCAGATTTATCATCTTTTTTGAAAACATGTTAAATTTTATGCTAAAATTAGATGATGTCCCTGTTAGCCTATATATTTACACTACTGTGTCATCTTTTCTTAAAATGCATGAAGATGGGCTTTTTGTTCTTTCTATTTTTTCCTATCCTCATGGTTTAACACTTCACTAATCCTCAAATGATAAAGGTCAACACCTGTGTTTTTTTATCTATCCCATGCATTTTAACTGTCTACAACCAGAATCAGGATTAAACCTAACATCCCATTAATATAATGTATCTGCCATACCTAAACAGGATGAATTAACCTCATATGACCTGATGTAATGACCAATAACAGCATTAATGCCACACAAATTAAAACCACATGAAACATGTAATAAGGACAAACAAGGTGCAGCTTTTGTATACAATTCAATAATTTATTAAAAATGACAAAGACAGGAACATTATAAATGTAAATCATTTTTGTGACAGTAACACATTAGTGGCCACTAATGAATAGTGCTCATATAACAAAGAGAAGCTGAGAGACAAGGCATGTGTTCAGGACAGGCATTCATGTAGGCAGATTCTTCGGCACTAAGAAGTCTCATATCGCAGCTGTGCACGAGCACCAACACAGTGATGTGTAGCCGCACGAGCTACTGCTTCACAGTCATCACAGCATCCACAGGAACGCTTTATCAATTCAAGTCTCAAGGAAGACGTGAACGTCCATTATATTCCCAGTCAGTTCATCTCGCACCATCCGCTCCAGGGAGGACTCTCCGCTGTCACCTCCGTCCACGAGGCCACAGCTGCTTCACGATGCCCTCCGGGCGGCTGGCTGCACACTCTCCGCACCTGACGCGCCCTTCCAGGCGATAGGTGAGCCGCACCTGCGGCTGTCACCCAGCATTGGGAGTGTTTTCACAGTCGGCTCACACACGAGCCGACAGAGAGACAAAGGCAGTTAAAGACTGGCGAAACGCAGTCATCGCAGGTTGAGCAGCTGTCGCACCATGCCCGCGATCTGGAGGAACTTGTCCTTCTTTCGCTGCTTCAGAGCCATCAGAGCCCGGGCCGTCTCCTCCGGGTCCTGGGTGTAGGAGAAGATGCTCCTCACCCTCTCCTCCGCCTTCATGTCTCCCGTTTTCTGGAAGAGCCTCATCAGCGCGTCCTGGTTGACGTTCTCGAAGATGTTGGCCACGGCCTTCTTGCGGTGCGCCGTGTCAAACTTGTTGCCGTGGACAGAGGGGCTGACCCGGCGGCTCTCAGAGGACACGTAGGTCGACATCTTGTCTTTGTTTCTCCGGTGGATGTCTCGTGTTGCTCTGGTCCAAAGTGTGGCCCCCCAACTCGCCGAGGATGAGTTGTTAGGTGCGCACTGCTTCGCCGGAGCGGCTTTCGTGCTTTAGGCTTGGGTGATTGAGTGAGTGCCGGAGAGCGGAGGCTGAGCGTATTTATAGGGCCGCTGTGGGAGGTTTGCTCTGCAAGGACGCACTTCCAGCGGTGACATCAGCAGTCGTGAGGCGGACGTAGGCGCCGCCTCTTGGAGAGCAGTACAGGGGAGAGCCAGCTGCAGCTCGGCAGTCTGAGTGATGAAACCATCCTGCAAAATATCACTTCGTCTTTCTGATGGGCATCAAGAGTACAATCAAACAAATAGACAACTGACGTACTATCATTTAAAGAAATTCCTTCATTTATCTTATTCCAGTAAACATGCAACACTGATATATTATGGGTGATGGTGAGGGGTATATCTGTATACTAATATGTGTGGATATTCTGTTATTATGTGTAGGACACGGATGTAACTGGTACAGGATGGCTCATCTGAGTCATTTCTGTTTATTCTCTTGTTATTGGCTGATGAGCAGTTGAACCAGTTTATAAAGCAGAAATAAGATAAATAATGTTCAGTCCTCTAACAGAGATGTTTTTACTGAGTGACTGTTCTTTTCCTGTTCAGACATCCTTCCTTTACTGTGGC
>NW_019525658.1:4206496-4303857 GCF_002814215.2 Seriola lalandi dorsalis
TATATAATAATAATAATAATAAAAAAAATAACTATTATAATAATATCTCTAATAATATATATATGTGTGTGTATATATATATATATATTTACTACACAGCACAGCACTACACACATTCCACCTCTGGTCTACTTTACAATCAAGATAAAGTAAACATGCAACACTGATATATTATGGGTGATGGTGAGGGGTATATCTGTATACTAATATGTGTGGATATTCTGTTATTATGTGTAGGACACGGATGTAACTGGTACAGGATGGCTCATCTGAGTCATTTCTGTTTATTCTCTTGTTATTGGCTGATGAGCAGTTGAACCAGTTTATAAAGCAGAAATAAGATAAATAATGTTCAGTCCTCTAACAGAGATGTTTTTACTGAGTGACTGTTCTTTTCCTGTTCAGACATCCTTCCTTTACTGTGGCCGGAGCTGTGCTGTAAATGTAGTCCGAAAACATGCTAAAGATTTTAAGAATATAATATTGTCTTTTTTTTTTACTAAACAATAACTGAAGTAGTGTAGTAAGTTAAAAAATAAATCTGTGTACAAACTTGTTTTGAGGTGATATTTTTAAAAGCAAATTTCACACTTCAATTAACTAAAAGTGTGTTTCCTACTGTGCCTAAAATTGCTTCAGAAGATTATATCTTACTTTTCCAGTTAGCAGTGCTAAAAATATTCAGCTTACATTTTGGGCTTCAGAGGGGAGGGCTAGCGAGTTGTGTTTACAAGTGGAGTGACCCGCGGCCCATGCAACCTGCTGATCTGAGCCGATAAGGCTGCAAGGCGTTCCCCCTTCAGACACAACTCTCCCCCATAGTAAACAGCAAAGTGTCACTCTCATGCTGGTGTAGCTCTTATGCTTTCCTAAAAAAAAATTGCATTTGCCCTAATGTGTCCCCTCTACAAGTGTGACCACAGACTGGTGCCTTATATGGAAGAAGACCAATGGCCACAAGTGGTTCAGGAAGTTTATTTTTTCCTTTCGAGGTCTGCAGAATGAAGCTTATGCATGGTATGCCCGGCATGTGGCACCCACTTTATGTGCTGAGTCGAACAATAAAGCGAAGATCCTTGCTGAGTCTGAAGTGAAACAATAGCCAGATGCTTGCTGACAGCTTTGTTTTCCAGGTCTGTCTGAACAATGTGTCGCCACAGGATACCTGCCTTGTCTCCAGCTGGCATGACAGTTATGACTGGAGACAAAGAATGTCACTGCACTTCCACACAAAAAAAAGTGTCAGTTAGTGGAAAGGGCATATTTATGACCCCAAAGTTGTTTCCAAAGGCACGAGAGACAAGCAATGCACAATGAGATTTCAGCGGGTAGACGGAAACCGGAGCCTTGAGCTGCTGACCCTCTTCTCCTGTCCACACCAGGCATTCACGCTTTATCATAACAAATGAGACGCTAAGTTTAACTGGGGTCAAAGGTCTGTCATCTTTTTCCCCAAGGGGAGGGATTCTCAGGAGACAGTTGGCTGACTCCCTTGTACATCCCTTCAAGATAAAGCTCCCGCCACAGAAGTTGAACATCCCATTTTGGCTCAACTTGCATAATCTCTCTCCCAAAAGTCCCTAAAATAGAGTCCAGGTCACAGATAAGGCTGCTCATGGAAAAGGAGGCAGCAAGTTCAAACTTGCAGAATGTCAGAAGTTTGAGTCGTCTTGATTAAGTAACATGGTCAATGTTCAGCTTTATCTATCTAGAGCAATATTTCTGTGTTTCCCTCCTCACTGTCTTTGTTCATGGTTGTACTGTTCTACAGGCAGTAAAATATGATAGTGGGTTTCTCTGAAACAACCTCCAGAATTATTTGTCAGTCACCGTCTGGAGCTGCAAGAAGCTGACATTCACCCCCGACTGCAAAATTTTTCTGCTTAAAATCAGAATTGGATTTTGAAACTGTTGACCTCACAGTTTGCAGAGATCAGGTTATAAAACGCAGCAGGTAGCCAGACATTAAATGTTTTACAGCCTGCAGCTATTGATACGGAGCCTGACATCGATTAGTGAGCCAATATTCTCTATCTATAAAGGAAGTCCTATAAATAGAGTTGATAAGTGGTAAAAGTTATGCACAAATGTGTCAGACACTATAGGCTGATTTAAGTATAGCAAATGCTTACACGCTGTAAATTGATTTTGCTTTTAATTTGCTGCCCTTTGTGAAAGTCAAATAAAGATAATAATAATAATTATTATTATTATTATTATTATAAGGTAGTTATATTTCCCTTTAGTCTTTATAAGTAATTAAGATTGGTGTCCTCAGACAGGACAGTCATAAAAAAATAAAACCTAATACCTGTTAAGACACTGTTAAGATACAACCTGTTAAGAACTTAACACATGTTAAGACAAATGGCAGGAGGGTGGCCCAGCAGTTAAAAAGGCAGTCTAAAGTCTACCTTGAAAATCACAGGTTCGCTCTTGATGAAAGTTTGTTTGTCCTGCACACTAAATGTTGGACTTAAACAAGACCAATTAACACCCAACATGTAACAAACATAGTCCTGTTTCTCTTATATGAGAAGATCGATACCACTCTCACTTCTGTCCTTTAAATATGAAGCTACAGTTTGTGTTGAAGGTGAAGAACAGACATGGGGAGTTCCCCACATTGTTTATGGAAAATGTACATTCATGAGGCCTTACTGTGTCAAAGTTATAAATGTCCTGGGTCGTTGGTTATCTTCAGCGATCACTTTGACTCTATTTTTATTAGGTTAAATCTGTATTTCATAAGCTGTGGACAGAGTTAGTGCAGCTGTTTCCCAAAGCTAAGTTAATCAGCTTTTGGCTCTAGCTTCATATGTAACAGACAGATACAGGAGTGGTATCAGTCTTCTCAAGTGAAGAAGTGTATTTCTCAGATGTTGAACCAGTCCTTTAATGGCAGCAAGAGTATCTGAATTTTTCTTCAGCCTTTTATGGTTTTTCCATGTTCCTTTCCATGAAGTAAGGACACGTGTTCACAGGTGATCAGCAGAATCTTATCCAAATCATCTGTGGTTCAACTTGTACAACTGAGCTGACGGCTCAGCTTTTAGTAAACAGCGATGTTTGCAGTGGGTGATCTGAACAGTAAACAGTGAGTAATGTAAAAAGACAAAATGACAGCATCTGTACACACAAAATCCTCTGTAATTCAGAGATACTGAATGACTGATGTCAGGTTATGGTGATGTTTGCCTTTCTCTAATATGGATACAGTGTTTTGGAAATGCCTCAGCTGCTGTTTGCTGTTATTCTTGTGTAATCTGCACATGTCCCAGATATCCCAGACGATATCAATGTTCACTTCTTGAGGTAAGCAGAAACCATTTTTATCAGAAGACAGTTCACAGTTTTGTTGAGACTTTGACCCCTGAGTTCACATTCGATCATACGACCCAACAGAAAAATACTGATATAAGGAATATGAGAGAAAGATGTGATTCAGTTCATGAGAGGGAAATCTAACATTTCCAATAAGCAGTAATGAAAAAGAAATGTGTTGGTCGTATGACGTGGAAAGAAAAATAACAGCTGTTTCGTCATCAGTGGCAGTAAACTGAATTAAATGACCCGTGGCATCTTGGTGGATATAGCACGATAACATGCTGATGAATAATGAATCCCCCCAGAGGCTTTGTGGTTACAGTAACAGAATACATGTCTTCATTTGAGCCTGTGTTTATGTGTGGCTGCAGGACCTTACTGGAATCTGTCACTGGCAGCAAACACCCAGCATTTCTGTTCCGCAAGTGGCTTCTTATGTAACATTAACACAGGAGGGGAGGGACATTTGGGGGAGAGTAGGAGTATCTAGGGGACTAGTGTTTGTGCGTATATAATAGGGACAGTGAACACAGCCTCCCATAGTGAGTCTCCAAAGAGAAAAAGGCAGGTTCTGGGTGGGAGATTTCAGAATGGTGCCACAGGGGGGTGGAGAACATAAACATTACTCAAATTTAACTGGCACTGTGGGGGTCGTGTCTGATTGTTTGACGGTAACACAGCTGAACTCTGACCCACTAACAAACAGCAATATCATTTGAGAATTTATTGCAGACACAAACACATTGTGCAGGCAGGGGGCCCCGTCGAGGCAATAAAAAACGAACTAATCATGGTAAATAAGAGTTCGAAATAACGATTGCAAAATGTTAATCAGTGCTGGATTTCCCAGAAAAGGGTAAAATGGGTAACATTTTACTTGAAGTAAACTATGACACATAGCAAGCAGACGATAAACCCAGCATGGCTTAGACTTTTGTCATGATTAATCATCAGACAAACTTAAAAAATACACTTAATTTAACATAATACATGAGTCGTACAGGTGCCCCATAAACTCTTCTTTTGTTTTTATGTCTTGCTCATATCTTACTCATATGCACCTACATGCAATGCAGTTATGATTAAAATGATCACCACCTGAAGTTAAGGCTTGAGAGGAAGACTTTTTGACTGGACCATAACAGCAGTGCCAGCCCTATGAATGCAAATGTTGCTGACTGACTGAGTGATGAAGTTACACCATTGGTCAACCAAGTGTTGAAGTGCTCTGTCAAAATGATGTAAATGACAAATAAGCAGTGTTGACAATTTAGGGCCTTTGCTGCTAGATTTACAACCTCTTCAGATCACTTTAGTGACTTTTTTTCTCAAGAAAGCACCTAGTGACAAATCTAGTGACATTTAGGAAAAACCTTAGCTATTTTCCTTAGAAAAGAGTCATCAGTACTGCTCCACAAAAGCAAAGTCATTTCATGAGGTTTGTCGGATGACGTTGTGGTTATAAAATCAGGATTTTTAGCAGTGTAGAATAGCAGCACCTTGGACCATTGTCTGAAAACAGAAATTGAAAACATGTAAATGAGAATTGCTTTATTCAACTATATTAGAATATTGTGCTGTATATGTGAGTACAGGGATGCAAAAAGGAAATAAACATATAAAGCTCTGAAGCCCGTGGAATGTAAATACAACAGTCCAGTCTTATCCTAGGTTTTGACCCAGTCTTGTTTTTTACTGAGGCAGGGCGGAGTGCAACATGTTTCACAACCTGCAAGGGTGCGCAGCATCAGAGCCACAATGGACCAGGCGGTAACACTTGCACGCAAAGCGGAGTTCATGTTTCCTCTTTCCTCTGCTCCCCCCTCCCTCCCTTCCATCCCGCCCTCCCTCCTGATCTACCCCCCCCTCAGGGACCAGCCTGTGCATGCAGATTAAATGACCTTGCGCTGAGCCAGCATGGACACCAAGGCAATGCTAGGTACCATTACACTGAACCGGTTCTATCTGGCTACCGCTCGGTTCACGGCCGGCTGCACTACAGGGGCCCCAGGCCAACACTACTGTACATCCATCCACAAGATGCTCCTCACTCAGGATCCTAAACTGTGCCTGCCCGTCCAGGCCCCACTGGATCAGGTGGATCATATTAAGGTCACTGGTCTACAGGGTGGTTGCTGAGGGACGGCGGGGTCAAGGAGGTATTCTACCAGAACAGAATGTTGTGGTCTCTTTACAGCTCCCAGGTTGATCGATATAAGCTTTGATATAATGCACCTATGGTTGTTTGTTGTTGTCTTTGCACATATATAATTTTATATGAGCACTGTTTACATACACATAAATGCTTTATTAAATCAACATAAAACTTAAATAATGAGTGCAGGAACATTTTTATGGATGGTCCACCAATGAAAAAACCTTGTACAGACATTCACAATCCTCAAAAGATTAATTATACTGACAAAAGTTTTCACTTATTCCGTGAGATAGCTTGACATTTACACAATTGATTGACAATATATTTTGTACAAAGATTCCTGTCCCTACCGACTTTGGGGATCCCCTGACTTTTCATTTGGTGCCACTATCAGGTTGATATTTTTGGTTCTGAGTGAAATTTCTGGACAGCTGTTGAATGGATTAGCATAAAATTACAGATATACAAGGTCCCTGGAGGATATATTCTAATGACCCAATGATGACCCAATGATAAGTGTCATCATTGGGTCCAAATTTTCATTTGTCCAACCTATGGCAAAATGACATTCCCATCAATCTTAGCTATATAACTAGTAGTTAGCAGATGTTAGTATGCTAACATGCTAACTTGAGTTGGTGAACCTGGTAAATAGTAGTTGCTAAACACCAACATATTAGTATTACTGTGCACCACTGTCCCTATAAGTACAGCCTCAGAGAGCCGCTGTTTTAATCTGTCTCTTATGTCTTGTGAAGGTTCAGTCCTAAACCTCTTTAAGTGTATTGTGTTCTTTAGTTAATGATATGAAGACATAAAACCCCACAGTAATCTTGGTCATGGGGGCTTGATAGTTGAACATCAGGTACTATCAGCACAACTGGAACACCCTCATCTCAGCACAGTTCAAAGCTCAAGTATCAGCACAGAGACCAAAACATCTATAAAACACACATGCCCACATACACTGTTACAGTTTCTGTTTATCATTAGCAGAGCCTGCAGAGCAGGGTAGCACTGTAAAGTGCTCTTCACCCCTGGGTGAGGTAACCCAGGATGCACTGCTGCTGACAGCTTAGCATGAGCTCAGATGCCTTACTGTCTCCATGACAGTGAGGAGACAGTAAGGCACTATCTTATTACCCTGCAGTGGAGGGCAAGTCAGTGGGTGGAGGGAGTTGGAGAGGCAGGGAGAATATTGCTAGGGTTTGTCTCGGTCACCATAACACTGCAGCACCAAACAAGCAGTGACTCAGTGTGTTTGACAAACTACAACGTCCTGTTATACGTGGGGACAGAGAAACAGTCGCTGTGGAGCCTGGGTGAGTCCGGCTCTGCTGAGTACACTGGAAAAAGTTGGTGTAATCATTTATATCTGATATTCCTGAATTAGGTGCGTAGGTTGTGTGTTGTCACAGTTGTTTTACGCAGTTGTTTTAAAGATAACATTAATCATCAGTTCATACCCTTCCAAAACGAGCATTTCACCCTTCTTTCCACACTTCTGATTTTTTCAGTATTCTCAGCCAAACTGTTTTCGAGTCTGCTGACTCACACACTGACACTGAGAGATGCCCAATTCAACTGGCTTGTCCTGTAGCCACCACTACAGTATATAATTAGATGAATGTGGGATTGCCAATGCTGACCCTGTATTAAGTTAACAGGACAGCAGAGAACCACATGCATTGATGGGGTTTGGTCCAGCGCCAGGTAAAGGAAAGTGCTGGAGCCGGTCCACAGCAGGCCTATTGTTCATCATGGTGGGAGGGCAAGGTCATATTGGAGAGACCGCAGGGAGTAACACGGAAGTCTGTACTGATGAACAAGTCTGTGGCAGGATTCTTGATACATTTGAGAGAATACACCTTTTCATAGGAAGTGTCACACTGAGTGACTAGGAAAAGGAGAGAAAAACTAGCCTGGCTCTTTACAAAGGTTGTCATATGTTGCCTATTATTAAATAATGAGTTTTAGCCTTGCTGGTGGACAGATTATGTTACCATTGTTCAGAGCCAGGCGAGCTGTTTCCAGTCTGTATGCTAAGCTAGCTAACATCTGCTGGCTGTAGCTTCATATTGACCAGACAGGTATGAAAGTGGTATCAATCTTCTCAGAAAACTCTCAGCAAGAGAATGCATAGGTGTATTTCCAAAAATATAAATCATTTCTGTCAGTATTCTATAAATTCAAAGAGTCATGTCATAGTTAATATGCAAACTTTGACAGTTGTTTATCAATGGAACAACATTAACATTCATTTTGAGTCATGTTTCTGTCCATATGATGAATATGCTTCTCAGCTGTGTTTTTGGTCTCCTGATTGAAATCTGGCTCTTTAACTGCTAAATGCTCCAGTATGTTCACCAGCTAGTCTCTAAGTGTCTTTCACACTGAAAACAGCTGCCTGCTGCTGCTAAAAACGACTTTAAGTGAATCTACAGATGTAATGTAAAAATGTTTCATTATATTGTACCTATGTATGTAAAATACAGGCTGTATTTTACAGCCTAAAACATACTGCTTGAAAATGATATTTTATGTAGGCTAGTTTCAAACCCTAATTTTTTAAAGTTTTTAACTGAAATGGAAAGGCACATTGAATTCTGTGTTCTAGGTAGTATACTAAGCCCTTAGGTCATCCTGCCATTTGTGTAATTTTGAAAAGTAGAGGCTAAGGAAGTGTGACTTCAAATAAGTCTTCACATTTATTAAAAGTACTCTGCCACTTCTTTTCACTTCTCTCATCCCAAACCCAGCACTTGAGAACTATGAAAATGATTCATCCTCTTTCAAGAGAATGGGCGTGTCAGACAGACTGAGACGCATCTACGCTGAGACAGAGAGGAAAACACCACTTACGAAACATAAAGCACCTCTTATTTACCATCATTAGACTTTTATTAGACTGCAGTGAGACAGACTGAAAGGCATGGGAGAAGCTTTGAAGCTCTTCCTGCCAGATCCAGACAGTTCCAAAACAAAAGCAATAATCATATGGTATGGATCAGTTTGGTAAGACAAGCAATAGAACATTGAATAAAGAAAGTACCGTGTCTGTAAAATCCATTCATCGTGAAACTAGGCAGATTAAGAGGAAGCTGGTCTTTTAGGCAATTCAATGAGCTCAGGAAGGTTTAAAAGTGCTTAGTGTGGTAGCCTGGATGTGGAACTGAGAGCCACGGCTAGTTTCAGCTTCAGGCTGGTTCAAACCGGTCTGTTGGTTAGAGAAATCTGTCTTGTGTGTGACTTAACTCACCACTAGGGTCTTCTGTATCTATACCCAAGGTAGAAAATAGAGAAAACTGGTGAGAAAAAAATAAATATCAGCTGGGTAAACAAAATGCAAATCTGTTATCTGAGCCTGGGCCTCTTCAACCTCACGTGAATCATCATGAAATATGTGACAACAAAAACAAAGAGGAGAGGGAGGCAGAGAGGGAGTGAGAGTGGGGGTGAGAGATAAAGCCGAAAACACTGAAATTAGGTCAACAGTCACTCCGTCTTTACAGCATCAGGGTCCCACTCAGCATGCACACAGCAATGCTAATGGAGCCATAAGGTTGAGAATGTGGCATTAAACCAAAAGACCACCGGGTGTAAGTCCATGTTTTGCTGCTGTAGAAAAGACAACAGGCCAGGCATCATCCCCTCTACTCCAGTTCAGGGCAGCGGCACGTGGCGTAAATAAACAACAGTCATGTGTGTAAGTTAATGCAGCATGTGCTTCATCTTCAACCTGTCAACAACATTTCTTCAGCCAAGATCCAGTACTAATGAAAATATCACATGCATTTTACACTTTTACACTTTAACACTTCTGACACATGTATTATTATAAAGCTATTCAGGAATGACTGCAGAGACAAGGAATGGAAACAATACAAGTTCGAGGACATGATATAAATATACAGACTTTCAAACATTTGAGAAATGAATCTGAAGAGGGAGATTTGTTGCAGAGATTGAACAAGAGAGCAGAGAGAAACAAAAGAGATGGATGTATCTGCGGGCAGAGCATGTGGTGTTACATATTTACAACACAGATACAATATCCCCAGCAACAGAACAGAGTTTCATGTAAAATATTCTGCACCAGATCGTCATGAGGAGCATGTTTTCCAGCTTGTTTAGTTTGCTCTGTATTGTAGTGTAAATTGAATGTTGGATGACTCAGAGCATTAGTTTGTTAAAGCCTAAGCTCTGTCTCTGCTTTTCATGTCATTTGCCGCTTAACTGTGTTTTACGTGGTATTATTTTATTATCATTATTGACCAGTAATTATCAGATTGTGTCATCGGCATGGAGACAATATTGTTTCTGATTTCTGATGACTGTTGTATTTTTGTTTTATGCTACTTCGTACTTCTACAGCACATTTCAGAGGTAAATACTGTAGGTTTTATTCCACAACAGCTATTTAACAGCTGTATTAGTAACTAGTTTACTAGTTAGTAACTACATTGTACATGCAAAACATATGATCAGCTTATAAAATATTATATATATATATTATGGACTACGGGCCCTGCTCAGCCTCACAGGTGCTTGTAGTTATTGAGTCTGGCTACGCTCGGTCAGGTTGGAGTTGTGCAAAGCTATGCTGACATTAATGTGAGGTTACCATGACTCCATGTAAAACGTTTCATTTCTTACTTTGTTGTACTAGAAAAACATGTGCAACAAGATCATTTGTGCAAAACATAAAAAAACATTTCACCCCGATAGGGGCCATTTTATTTTTGACATAATACTTTTCTATCTTTACTCAATAATAATTATTGATCCAGGACTTTTACTTGTAACAGAGTATTTTTTTTTTTACTTTATGTGATGTTTCCACTTTTACCTGAGTAAAGAACCAGCTCCACCTTTGCTGATGGTGCAAAGTAAAATTTAGCTTGCAGGATTTTTCTTGTAACTGAGCATTTCTACTTTGTGGTTTAGTTACTTTGAAATTTAAAACCAGGAAAAATTCCACATGATATTTAATGTCATGCAGGCGAGAGTACATAGAGCAATACAGCATTCTCTTCTAATATACTGGCACATCCAATAGACTCTAATGTGTACAAATGTAACACATGTTATGAATTATGTACAGTATCTACATTGAATGATGCAACTAATTCTTTAGACAAGTGGGAAACAGATGGCAGCTGGTAAATATGATGTAGAGGCCCCTCTACGTCACTTGTATCTCCTGTTAGGTCAAAGGTCAAATGGAAGGTTCCTGCAACACCAAGTAAAATGGAGCTGGGCAAAGGTTCTTATTCAGCTTTAATGCTCTGCTAATAAAGATCAAATTAATAAAAATGTCAAAGTGAGTTCAAGCTCAGAGGTTTTTGTCCTTTTAAAAGTACCAGCTGAAAATGGATTTGAACTGATTCCACAGCAGTGATGAGATATAGATCGTGGCCTGCAGGGAAACTGGAAAATATTGCAGCCTGTTTCATCTGTGATCATCAAGGTCAGGGCAGCAGTGTGGAAACAGACTGCAGTGTCCCTGGCAGGACTCCATCATTAACACAGTTTACATTGTCGTACTTTCTGTGTGTGCGTGTATCAGTAAACTCACTTTTTATTTCCACAGAGGCCGGTCACGCAGGCCCAGCTGTCCTCCCAGTGCCCGGCCGCACAGCAGCGCCGTCAGCCCCGAGGATGGGCAACTAGAAACTGTACACAAAATCCATCACTGCTGGTCATACAGCCTTTTTTGTTTTTTTTGTCTTGTCTGGAAACCAATTAAACCTTCCGCTGACCTACTGATACTGGTGAGGTGATGTCAGTCAATATATTAACACTGCTTCAAGTAAACTGTCATCTCCAGTATGAGATGATATTTTAACATGACTGTTTGTGACCAGAGAACTTGTCAATGTTTGTGCATTATGTGAGAGCCCCCCACAGGCAGTCCAGGGTCACTGCAGCTGGGTGGTTATGACATGAAGAGATCACCCTCTGCTGGTGATGCTGTACAGTGCAAATTAGTGAAAGATGAATAATGATAAATACATGTGGGCACTGACTCTGAGTCAGAGGCCAGCACTGTAGAATCTATGGTAAAATCTTTTTTCATTCACTTTCATTCATTTTATACTCAGTTTAGAGGTGGAAGAAGTGCTCAGTAAAAGTCCTGCATTCAAAATTTCCCTAAAGTAAAAGTACATAAGTTCAAAGCTCAAAACATACTTGTATAAATCACACTTAATTCTTGATTTCAATGCTTTTATCTTTGGTTTTTACTCTTTGGTTTTCTATTTTGTTTTTATTGATTTTATTGTTTATTAACAAGCGTATTTGTAATTCTCCCTTATATATATGTTATACTTGCCTTCCTAAGTGACACTTTACTTCTCTTCTCTGTGTCTTTTTTGCTTAGTTTGTTTTTATGTATGTATAGTACTTTTTAACTCTGTTTTGAGAAGTGCTAGTAATTATTATTATTGGTATTATTATTATTATTATTATTATTATTATTATTGTTGTTGTTATTGTTATTATTATTATTATTATTAGCAACAAGATATACTTAAAGTACCAAAGGTAAAGTAATCATTACGCAAAATGGGACATTTAAAAAAAAATTGTAATTAATTATTGTTGCATTAATGTGGATTATATTTTGTATTAATAATGTGAATCTGCAAATTAACTAGAAACAAATAAATGCAGCAGAGTAAAAAGTACAAGATTTTCCTCTGAAATAATATCGAGTAGAAGGGTAAAGTAGTATAAATAGAAATACTAGTAAGTAAAGTCAAATACAATACCTCAATATTGTTTTTAAATACAGTACTTGGGTAAATTACTTTCCACGACAGGTCACTTTGACATAATTAAATAACCAACATTTTGAGTTAGAAATTAGATTTCTTAGCATTTTTTTTAGATATATTAATTTCTAGATGACGCACACTCATTTAGTAATTTTGTGTTGCCAAGACTTAAGTTCTGTTATTTTTAAGTTGCATCAATGAAATGTTCTTTCTTTTTAAGCACCGTGCCTGTAACAGATGTGACTCATGCAATGAGCAGTGGTAAAGGGAACTCTGCTGATTACACATCAGAGTCTGTTTACAGATGTTTGTGTTTGTGTATGTGAAAGAAGTTGTATAAAGTCTTTAGTGGCTGCAGAGGGAGCTGTGGGAAGTCAAGTGCCTTGATTGACGTCAGACGATCCTGGTCTGCTGGTCCTGTGTCACGTCTGAGTCTGACAGTGTTACAGTTGTGATGCATGTTTGTGTAATTTGCAGTCAACTCTACAAGTTTACTTATTTTTTGGCGTAGGTAACATTGAGTAACAAAGAAGCTACTGATGTATAGTTTGATTTCAACACCGCTCATTATTACTGTCATGTCAGTGTTTGTCCAGCTGGTAAATGTGTCGTCCTCACGTCACTGTAGGTCACTTTTATGTTCTGTTGCAGGCCCGTTTGTTTTTTTGACCTCTGTTGGGTTCTAATTTAGTTAATCATCACTTTCCTTTGTTCTTTCTCATTTTCATGTAAATAAAGACCGACCTTTTTGAAATCCAAAAGCCCGTGTTTTGTGTCTTGCTGCTCGGGCACAAACACAGACAGTCTTCTCCTAAAGAAGCTCCCGCAAATAATCCTGAAACATGATCCTCTGGAATATTTAAAAACTGGCTCATGATTTTTACTTGTTCCACAATAGATATTACGAGTTCAGTGGTACCAGCTGTTTCATGTTTGTAGTTCCTTTGGATTATGCTTTGATTTATCTCAGTTTATTTTTAAGATTAAAAGGTTTTAAAAGTGAAATGACTGTATGATTTTTTTTCTTTCGTTCGTTAATTAAAGTTAATTATAATCTTCATTCTTGTCATCATCAACACGGTAGATAAACCATGAGTTATATAGATATCAACAGGGGGACAGGAACCAGAAATTTAACAAAGAAAATGAACATTGCTGTTTCATGTTTTTACAAGTGAATATTTCTGTTACTGAATAATTCTCAGTGAAATGTGACATTTAGAATTTTTTTTAAGGCTTAATCATTAACCAGACTTCACAGAAAAGATTCAAAACATTTCACCCTGTGAATGCTCAGCAGACATTCTGATGAAACACTAATGACACATTAACATTTTAAATGTCCTTCATGAATTCACTTCCCCATCCCCAGCCTACGCCACCCACTAATACAGGTCAAAAAGCGGACGCAATACATCTCAATGCCAGTCAGAGGCCACACTCAAGGATGCATTTGGCCACATCTGTTTGAAGGCTGATATTATTTATTATCAGTGCCTTTTTTGTGAGTAGGTTTATACTGTAATTCAAAAGCATTCTGAAAAAAATACAACAATTTTGTGTTGTGTTACTCACACTAAAAAATCCTTCAAAGTTGTTGCAGTTTATGTATTTAAAGAGTTGAAGATGCTCTGATAGACCACAAGGGGGCGCACATAGAAATAAATTCTAAAATGAAAATAAAATAGAAGAGGTAGAAAATATAACACGTGTCTTTATTCCTGTAATTGCAGCCACAGTCAAGCTAAATATAGGATTTTACACCCACCTACACATTTTGTCAGATTAACTTGTGATCACGCACGCGCATGCAGGAACATCTCACACAGCTGTGTGGACGTCTCAGTACTTTCTCCACACAAGTGGAACAGGTTAGGTGGGTGATGTATCAGGTAATGTCACATACAATACGGGAAATACTGCTGCGAATAACAATAATGTTTCCATTCTGATCTTTAGCTTTACAGAAAACATTCAGACCCCTTCACTCTTTGGACATTTTATTGATGTTGTCGATTGAACTGTAAATGGATAAATATTTCGCCCTACAATCAAAAAAGTGAAAACATGTTTTGAGAATTTTTTAGCAAATTTATTCAAAACCAAAAACTGAAATCTTTCATTTACAAGAGGTGAAACTGGGAAGGTCGCTCCACAGGTGGTCTATGGGGTTTTAGTCTGGACTTTGGCTGAACCACTCAAAGACAGTCAGAGGCTTGTCCTGAAGCTGCTCCAGCGTTGTCTTGGCTGTTTGCTTTGGATCATTGTTGTGCTGAAAGATGAAACCTCACCACAGTCTCAGGTGATGTGGACTCTGGAACTGGTTTCTTCAAGCTGCCACCACCGTGCTTCACTGTAGGGATGGTATTAGTCAGGTGAAAACCAGTGCCTGGTGTTTGCCAGACATAGTTCTGCCCAAAGAGTTCAATTTCTGTCTCATCAGCCCAGAGAATCTTTTTCCTCATGCTCTCAGAGTCCTTTCAATCTGAAGCTCTGGTACAGTGACTGTTGGGTTCTTGGTCACCCCACTCAACAAGGCCTATATTGCCTGGTTGCTCATATTGGCTGGATGGCCAACTGTAGGAGGAGTCCTGGTGGAACCAGACCACTTCCATTTCTCCATTATTGAGGCCACTGTGTTCCTGGGAACACTCAACGCTTTAGAAATGGTTTTATTTTTTTATTGTTTTGTTTGTCCTGAACTATGCCTCACCACAGTTTTATCACAGGTCCACAGATGGTTGTGTTTTTATCCTGACACACAGTGTGAATCATGGGACCTTGTACACATAGGTGTGAGCCTCTCTAAACTTTGTCCAATCAGTTCAGCACCATAATTTCTATCTTCATCGTGATTCACAGAAACACAGGCGGTCTCTCTGACACTGCAGATAAAGTCACAAGATTATCTGAGACATTGACACACTGTGTCATTACACCAGTTATACGTGACTTTACAGGACAAGTCACCAGCAAATGCAGCTCATAAGCAAAAAGAGTATAACTGTACACTCTTAAAGCTGCTGGGTAAAGAATTACCCAATTTTATAAACCCAAATTGTCATTTGTGGGTGCTGCGTCAAAAAGGGACCGATGCAGCATGTTGGGTTATGTTTCTACCCAAAAATAGGAAAAAATTACAATGTTGTTGAATTAAAGCTGCCAAAAACCAGGTTGAAAAAAACAACCCAAATTCTGGGTTAAATTACTTATTTTTTTCAGTCAATTTTCTGCTGTTAATGTTAAAATTAAATTAAAACTCTTATATAATTATGAAACAAAGAAACAAGCACATTATGTCCCAGCCTTTCTTTTATTGCTACAACCAATAAATATCAAGTTATCTATGTATAACTTAATGTTACAATACATTTAAAATGTATAAAAATATAAACCACTAATATCAAATACATGTTTCTCATACCAGTCTTCTTCCACTGCGAAGAATGATGAGCCTCGATTTCAGGGTATATCTTCAACCCATCGCGTTCGGTCTCTGTGTTTAACCCAACGTTACATCAAACCTAAACCTAATAACCCAATCGTAACCAAGCAGTTGGGTTATTAAGAAAACCATGCATTTTTTTTAGTGTGTACATATAATTAGATAACATGAGGTGGTGAGAATTAAAATTGACTCTGATATCAATGTGATCCTGCTGCAGGAAGAGCAAACCTTGTAACTCATGTGACAGTCAAGTAAGTTTATCATCAAGACACTTTTCTGAGACAGCACCACCACAGTACCACAGCTGGATGTGTCCTGTGTCTCCTCCTGAGGCTCAGATACATGATACATTATGACCATGAAGACGTTATATTTCAAACGTGCTTTGAGTCATAAATCTAGGCTGCTGGGGAATTTGACAAGTAAGAGCTGATGGTGATGTGTCACAGGGTTTCATCATGTGCAGAACGTGCCATGTAATGTAAAGCATCACACAAATACTTAATAATAACAGCTGGATTAGGTTTAACATCCGCCTGTAGGCCTACACATACTGCTACACCAGTGTTATACAATAATTACTTGCTAAGTACTTGACAAGTAGTTCTGTTAAACTAGAAATTCCAGACTGAAAACAGCACACGTCGTCACTGATGTTTCAGTGTGACACACAGCTTTGTGAGTACAGAGGTTGATGATATTTGCATTTAAAGGATTGGCTCCCATTTGTCTGTCTGTCAAACATTACTCACACGTCCAATTGTGCACAGATAGCGTTATTGACTGCTCTGATCATTCCTCCTCTTCCACACTGGCTACGAATAACACTACACCCTAACCAACACCCGAACACAACTCCAGCGTAAGAGAGTGGACATCTACAGTTGTCGTATTGTGAGAAAATGCATTATTACGTCCAGCCGATGCTAATATGATGATTCAGCAGTCCTCAGTGAGTCAGCATCGTTCTGTGGATGGAAATGTTGGTTTCCTGTCAGTCGGTTGGTTGGTGCAGACGGAAATATCTGGACAGCTATCGGGTTGGATTGCTGTGAATTTTTTTGCAGACAGTCATGCTTTAGTGATGCTCTGCCTTTTCCTCTTGAGCCACTATGAGGTCGACATCAGTTGTAGTTTTGAGTTTCGATGAATCGCTGTCAGATTTGATGCAGACGTCCATGTGCACAGGGGGAGTTGTAATAACTTTGTTTTCATCTGGTGCCATCATCAGCTCAAAATGTAACTCTGTCCCATTGGTTCCTGACTAAACTAAGCTGCATTACTGACACGCCCCCCAGCCTCAGCTGCACGTTGTGTTCAACAAAGCACATCCATGCAAACTTTATCATGGATCTTTGCACAGAAGGCTGCAGATGTTCTGCCTAATCACTTTTCATCGCAGTGACTAACACCTCCTTGTTTTACGTGAAGTTGCTTGATGCAAAGTTTGACTCTTGGTCGCACTCTGTATTATTTTTGGAATCCCAAACACAGAAACGAACCGGCTGAGGGCCTTGACTACAGATTTTGCAGAGGGTGTACGCAGCGGGCTAGCGGCTGGATATCTAGTTGACACATTACAGTTAACAAATAAGAACAACCTGACTTGGAACGGGGAACAGGACCCACACTGATATTAATAATCAAGATGTTCAAATGGCCGAGTGGACGCAGGTATTGGACACAAAGGAGCAGGTTTTATATTTCGATTAGGTTTGTTTGTGACTCGACAAGCGTTACACATCTTCACGACCTGGCTCGAAGGAAGGACAAAATGTGGAGACAACCAGTGACTCTTCAAAGTAAAAATACATTTATTGAAGAAAACTAAATGAAGTGTGCAGTCAGTTCATCAGTAATGTGTGCAGTGTGTGAACGTGTGAACATGCAGGAGTGTAAGAAAACCAAAAATAAATTAAACCAAAAGTCCAAGCAACCTCAGGGAAGAGAAGGACGTTTAAAGGGTTTAAACCATCACTCCCGATGAGCCGCTCCTCACATCCCATCTAACAGGAACTCAGGTCGTCAGGTCAAATCAGGTGGAGGCCGTCACAATGTGCGACAGAAGAACCAGTATCAGGGCCGATTCTCTAGAGACGAGCTGTTTTCACTCACAGTGCGGAGCCAGAAAAACCAGAGATTCTGACTTTTTGCTTCGAGGGCAGAGTGGTCACCACGCTCACAGTGAGCCAATTGTTCAGTTAGGTCATGTCCTGTGTGAATGGTGGATGATGAAATGAATGAGCATCCTACAGCTGCACAAACAATTCGTTTCTGACCAGGGTTTAACTGAATGGACACATAAATGAATCCATATTTACTCCATGTCTGATGATCACATGGTCTAACGTACATTTAAGTGCTGCTGGACGCTCGCCGGCCAGAGGGAATCTTTATACATCATCTGCCAATCCTTTTAGTGTTCAGCGATTACATCTGACTGATGTCAAGAAGCCTTTAGTACTTCCTGTGGGTTGGTGGCTTTTACACAGGAAAATACTTTACTCCTCCACTGAGCGTTTGTTTTAACTCTGTTGCCTTGTATGACCCGTGTAAAGCCCTTTGTAACAAGTTCTAGAAATAAATAAATCTTTATCATCATTATTATTATTATTATTATCATTGAGAATAAGAAAACCTGCATGAACTGAGCGTATGTTGAGACACTGCCGATCAGAGAGCAGCACTGACTTCACTTACATCATACTGCCACACTGTGGTACTTGAGTTTCACTATGCTCCACCTACTGAACCACACAGGCTGACCCCCTTGTCCTGAACTGTCCCTCTCTCGTGCACATTGGCCTTATTGTCTCTGCTGTGACCCCAAGCATTTGCTCAGCGGGAGGGGGACGGACGAGGCAGGGAAGGAGCGTCCGAGGAGCTGCGGATAGAGCTCACTTATCAGTTTCTACACAAAACAAACATTTCGAAACTTTATGATGCGGTGACGGCCGTGTGACAAGTGATGCGTGTGGAATTTACCATATGGTTTCAGAGGTGTGAGTGAGTCAGTCACAACAATGAGTCAGACTGCTGATGTTAATGCAAAAAAAAAAGAAAAAAAGAAGAAGAAGAGCGGCTAAAATTCCATCCATCAAAAAAGGTAGGAGAACTGTCACAACCTTTGCATCATGTCTGTGTGTCAATAACTGTGAGACAGTATCGTGTGTCATGAATCTTAATGTGTGACAATGCAAGGCAAGCTTTGGCCACAAGAGTATTCTTCCTGCATTCCTCAAAAGAGCAGCGGCGTGCTCAGGCCGGTTGTGAGTGTGGTGTAAAATTATTGTCAATGAGGAAGTGAGCCCTGGAGGGCCGGCCGAAGGCTGGCTGAAGGTGTGGCCACGCACGAACAGCAACCCCTCATGCAGGTAGAATAGCATATAGCCTTGATCAGAGCACCGATCTGCTCTGTTACAGTGACTGTCTGCACTTGGACAATGACACCAACTCTTCTATTGTGGATCTTCATCCTAAATGCCTCGCTCAAGCCCTCAGGTAAGTCACTGGATACTGTTACCTCCACTCAGCACGGTGGCTAATTAATAACTAAAGCCCAGGTTTATCCTAACCTACTTATTCAAAGCACTTTAACTTGTGTTTTTGGCTTCTTTGGTTTCTGTTCACGTGTTCTAAACCACCAGACTAGATACAATGTGATGTAATGTTTCAGAAATGATATGAAAAACATGATAGACATGTAACTTCCATCAGTTTTAGGATGTTCAATTATGGGTTAAAAAATATGGTTGACTGAGGTTATCAGGGTTAATTGACCTTTTGGAGAAAACGTGCTCGGAGCCTGATGTATTTGCTTGTGCAAGATATGATTAGGCAGGATTATCCTGCCTGTTGTAACATAGTGCTGAGCAATGACACCTAATTGTTGTTACCACACACGTTACCGTGTTATAATGCTTGATAAGCTACGCAAAGTGTGTGAAATTACTTTAAATGCGTTTCTGATGTTGTGACACACTTGTTGGAGTTGTACTTTGGTTCACAACAGAGCCACCACCCACTCAGGTGCTACTGTGTACCTGGCCTTCAGGTAACCATGACTCAGAGGGACTTAGTCATTTCATTTCAGGCACATTTCATTGGCTTGGGGAATTCAGTCTTTGATCAAGAAGTTCTTTACTTTGGTGAGACAACATCCGGTAACGATAAGCTGTGAGGTGTCACTGAACTAATTAGGAAAAAAACAGCCCCAGATGAAACTGCAGGAACTGATATTGAGACACTGACTGTGATGTACAATTGGACACTGTATGAAAACATGTCAAAATCAGGAAGTGACAAAATAAGATAGAAGACAGAAAAAAGAAGTAGGGTTTATATTTTGTTTAAGGAACTGTTTGACTGCACTATAAACAAATACAAGTGTGAGGAATGAAAAGTCACAAATGAAAGATTCATTCACTGGTTTCTTCAGACCATTACCTGTGGGCCAACACTCTCAATATAGCAAACTATTTTAATCACTATAAAGACAACCCGGTCACAAGGGTGTGTGTTTGGTTTCAGGTGTGAGGGGTACACAAGAAAAATTATACAGACATACAAATTAATCTACTTTCTCTTTTTCCACGTTTTCAGTTAAGAAAAAAAAATCTAATTTATCTAATAATCTTTTTTATCTAATCTAATCAAAACAATTTGGCTTTCATTTTACTGTTTAGTTACTGTTACATTATAGTAAACTTGTTTATTGCATTTTCCACATTAATGGTAATAGAACAGAAAAAATTTACAGCCTATATCCAAATGTAATATATGCACATATATTACATTTCTATATAAGAAATATATATATGAAATATATGGAAATGTGAAGTGGAATCATATATGTAATCTAAATATTATATATCAAACCTATAAAAAATTGGAACAATTTCGTATATTTATACGTCTAGCACATAAAAATATGTATGTACCTGTATGTATGTGTGCTTTTATTGTAGACATATGTTGTATATCCATCGCAAAGCCAATGTCAACATATGTTGATTTATATTTTATATATATACACAGTAAATCTAAAAGATAGAATGAGTAAAATCCAGCCCTGAATAGTGTCTGCAGGTATTTCCCTCAGGCTGCTGAAAGACCCAGCGAGGCCGGGCAGCCTGTATCTGTGCCAGAGAGGAAAACTGCTCCCAGTGCGACTCAGATGAATATCAGTACTTTCACACACAGCTCTCTCATCTGGCCTGTGGTGGCTGGATGGTTTAAGAGCAACAGTCAGAGAGAGTTTAGCAAGAAAATCAACCACAAAGTGTAAAGCTAACAGAGGACTTTGAAATGACCTTCCCTGGTCATCATACAAACCAAATCCTGACATTTACTTTTTCCTGCTCACAAAACCCTTTTTATTCCTCCCGATAAAGTTATAAAAGGATCCCTTCACTGGCAACTAGTGTCCATGACAGAGCTTCAGGTTCTGCGTTGATACTGTATACACTTCATATTAATGTATCACGGGTTGTTACACAGGGACAATAGAAAATCTCAAGTTGAATAACCCAAACATTTGAGCCCAGTCAGAAACACCAGAGGGCAGGAAGGCAGCTCAGCAACTATTTTGCACTCATCAGCCCTGATCTGATCTAATCTGCTGTGAGGTCAATGAAGTCAATGAATTATCCTACAGCAAACTTTCTCCTGGAGGATCAGTCTGTAAAGCTGCTGTAAAGATTTTACTCGCCTGAAGCTAAAGTTGTGTTTTTTTAAAAAGTCAGCTTAATCATTAGGGACGTAGCAGGCGCTGTTTGTTTGTTTTCTGACTCTGGAATGAAGTTGTGAAGAAGCCAAGGGGCTAAAACAGTTTCTCAACCTTAGGATCGGGGTCATATGGGGTCATTCAATATGTGCATGAGGTCACAGGAGGTGTCAGACCTGACAGAAAGAAACTCTCGGTTACTTTCTAAATAAAGTCCACGTCTTTCGTTAAGTTTTAAAGGAACACTTTGACATTTTTGTTGTTTGTTTCCAATGTCATGTCTGACTGTGTCGTTTGTACACTTTGTTTTTGTATGAATTACAAATAAGATATGAAGAGGTACCAACAAACACGACATAACGTGTGCATGTGTATGAGGCCGCTGCTTTGTTTTCTTGCCTTCTACATCGTCAGTGTTTTATAATCATGATAATCTTCCTTAAACTTCTAATCACGCGGTTCTTCTATTAACTATGTCTGCAAATGTTTAACCAAGCCCTTTTTTCTCCCTAACTATGACTAGAGATGCCAAACTATGTATTGTTTTCTTTAATTTGGAGGACCTGGAAAAGTGCAGGACATGTTTAGTCTTGATAGCACAAAGAGTGGAAGCTCTTTCTCTCTGTTAGCAGTTGGAAACACACTTAATCAGCTCTATCTCCTTGTTGTATACCTAGTCAAATGATCATATTCTTTCCTATCACAAAGGAAGTAAACATGTGTTGAATCTCCACAGAGAGCCATGGAAATGGGTTC
The DNA here is from genome assembly GCF_002814215.2 of Seriola lalandi dorsalis. NCBI lineage: Eukaryota > Metazoa > Chordata > Actinopteri > Carangiformes > Carangidae > Seriola > Seriola lalandi. Next base: position 4,228,690 of record NW_019525658.1, read on the forward strand.
GAGGAGGTGAAGGACTACGAGGTGGTTCGACCCGTCAGACTTCACTCAGTCAGAAAACGACAAGCAGACGTATATTTTTCTGTTTCTCACATTTTAGTGTCAGTATCACAGAGATTGCAAATATTACACAATCAAGGTATGGTTGTGATGTTGGTTTGACGAAACTTACTGACAGCACAATTTCACATCTCTATTTTCCACAGTCCCTCAGACCAGAGACTATTAAGTATGCAATGAAGGTGGGAGGAAAGCACCTTGAAATGCAACTACAAAAAAATGAGTAAGTTTCATTTACCTAAAGGCAGGAAAATATCAGGGACAAAAAGACAAACAAATACTTATACAAAGTTTCTATAACTTGTTGCACATAAACAGTTGATAATGTCATATATTGTTGCATGTAATGTTGATGCCTGAGACAAAGCAGCTCCTAAGAAGTCCAAGTCAAGACAGTCTTTAAAACAATTCTTTACTTCCTGGTTTTACTTCTTTTTTGTTGTTGTTGTGGTTTTCCATATCACTGAACACATTAAAAGTCATGTTAAGTTTCTTTTGATAAAAACAGATTTTTACATGTCTGCTAATCAATGTTAGATTTGGTTATTTTCAGTAAGAACATTTGCTGAGTTTTCCCAGGTCTCAAAAAGTGAGGTCATTATAAATGTGTTAGAATACAAACACCACTGTGGCATGACCTTTTATCTCTGTTCCTCATCAGTGAATTACTCACCAAAGACTACACGGAAACATACTACCAAGACGATGGGACTGAAGTCACCAAAACCCCAAATGACATTGTAAATGTTTGCATTCATCTGCAATTTCCACTTCCACCTTCAGATGTACAGTAGTTAGACTTAATGTGAAATAACAGACAACTGTGTTTTCTAAAACATGTGTTTTAGTGGTTTTAAAATGCTTCTAAGACCAAGTTCATCATCCTCATGTCTTTACCAGGATCACTGCTACTATCACGGGAAGATTGTCAACGACAGCAGGTCGTCTGCCAGCATCAGCACTTGTGATGGACTTAGGTGAGCCCCCTCAAACCACCTCTAATTACTTTTTGTGTCATCAAAAACTTTAATACACGCCGGTCCCATATTCTATGTTTTCCATAATAACACTTATTCACATCACAAACAAAATCAATGGAGATAAACTAACCTACAGTGGGTTTATCAAAGTTTCTTCTGTTAAAAACAGCTGCTTTCTGCCTGGATATGACAGTGGACTGACAATCAAAACCTGTAAAGCTATACGACACAAAACCAAAACAATGAGCTGAAAGGCGCTAAAAACCTAAAAACTGCAGAGCTGAGAGAAATACATTATTGAGTGATAATTCTAATTCTTAATACTCAACATATTGATTCTAGCTGCTTTAAAATGCCACCAAATCATACTGACATATGTAAAGTTAGTTAGTTAGTTCCTCTCGTATATTAGCATAGAAACAAATCACAGACGCATCAAGTTCTCTAAAAAATAAATAACCAGCAACTGTGAAAAAAAAAAATGCAACCATCAGGAGAAAAATATTCTAAATGATAAAACTGAGTTTCTCAGTTTCAAGTTCCTCTGTGACGTATAGCTAACAATGACGGCAGTCTGTCAGCTACCCGGCAAGGAAATACAGTCACAACTTCTAAATCTACTTGAAAGCACAAACTGTGGCTTGATTCACTATAGCTAACATCACTGACCATGGAAGAACATGACTAACTATAAAAATGAAAAGTAAACATGTATATTTAGATTTCATCTTTCATATTTCCAGCGTACAGTGTGTTTGTCAGATAGCTTACTGAGGCAGACAGAAAAAAGTCTCAATGAGGTGTGACTCAACCAGCAGTGTATATAGAACTAAAAGAACTGGCCTGATCTGGATCTTGATTTAGGGGTTACTTCAGAACATCTGCCCAGAGGTACCTGATTGAGCCCCTGTCTGGCGATGACGAGGGGGATCACGCAGTGACGACTTTCAATGAGACGAACTTCACACCTGCGGTTTGTGGCGTCACCAACACCAGCTGGAGTGACGACCTTGAACCCCCAACCGGCCGCAGCCGCTCCAGATCAGCGGTAACATGAACATCCTGTACTTTTTTAGGTTGTCAGACTGTCTGATCTGACGTGATGCAGCTCTAACACATCATTCAACCTATATATAGGACATTCAGTAAAATCTACCTTCCCTCTTTTGCCCTCCAGGGAAAGTCTATCGTCTACCAACAGAAATACATTGAGCTCTTCCTTGTTGCTGATAACCGTGCGGTAAGATGTAGTTTTGGCTACATATGGTGATTTGAATTAATATACATTAAAATAATGGAGAGTTGAAATAACAGTAATAATCATAAATATCTGGCTGATGTGCTTTTCGTAAATGAGCGGCCTTGTCTCCTATAATGCTGGTAAGTCTCAGCTGTGGTCAGTGTCAGTATATGATCATATATCATGTGAGCACTTTATGAATCAACCTCTGAGAAACAGGATGTGACTCTCCTCTAACATGATGATATGGTGTTTCAGTATGTGAAGATGAAGCGTGATCGGACAGAGCTGAGAAAGAGGATATTTGAAATGGTCAACTTTGTCAACATGGTGAGTCGCTGCTTTCACAGTTTCAGGATAATGAAGGCACAAATGACACATAACCTCTGGTTTTGAGTGTTTTGATGATACCCAGCCTTATTTCCATTTCTTGCAATTTATTTGCAGCAATAACCCTAAAAGTTTAGTCTTTCACTGTGTCATGGCGTCTTTCTGGTGATCCCCTCCTGGTGTTTTAGGCCTATAAACCCCTGAGGACCTTCATTGCTCTGGTGGGGCTAGAGATCTGGACCAACAATGACTTGATCTCTGTGACCCCCCCGGCCGGGGCCAATCTGGACGCTTTCATGAAGTGGAGGAACTCTGATTTGGTCAAGAAGAAGAAGCATGACAATGCACATCTTATCAGGTGTGAATAGCCTCTAGAAGTAGAAACAAGTAGCCTGGTATTAAATGTGAGGAACTGCCTCTTATGTTGAGTGTTACAACCCTGCAGGCATCTAGGAATAAGGGAGGCAACAACTGCAGATGCGGTCTGCCAAACAAAGCTGTGTGTTATTTAGTGGACCAGCAACTTAAAGGTACAAACATACAAGCTCTCTGCCCAACTATTTACTGTATATAGGACAGAGTTCAGTTCAGTGAGGAACAATGGGAATGGCTGTAGGTGGCACCAAATCATAAAACAAACAAAATAAGATCAACTTCCTTCCTGGTCCTGAGAGCTCAATGCACTGCAGCACTGCACTGGCTGGGACGCACTTGTCCTTCAATGTCCAACTGTGACTTTTCAAGTTAAAAGCATTGAATTACAAGTGCATTCCACCCTGGTTCATCACTCAGGTTTTCTCTTTTTAAGTTATTTTTTGCTTTAATCTCGATAGAGAGAGTGAGAGAGACTGAGAGAGAGAGAGAGAGAGAGAGAGAGAGAGAGAGAGAGAGGATGATATGGAGCAAAGGGCCATAGGTTGGACTGCAGTGGAGATTACACCTTTATGGAAACTAATGCAAAACAAATACACTGGCTGGTTGCACTCATCTTATATGTCAAATTACCCATAACCTAGTGTTCAACACAATTAACAGAACCACATGTGGTGCTGAGAGGATTATAAGAAAAAACACTACGTAGAATTAGCACCCTGCAGTTGTACACCTCCACTAGCCAGCAACATTGCAGGAAGTATGGTCACAATCTCACAATCTTTCCTTCCTGAGTTACAGCGTTGAGTAATGGCCGGAGGTGTTTTTGCAGAACATTATGATGTCACAGCGAAGTTGACATTTGACCATTTGGATATCAATTGTCATCAGTTCATCTTTTTATCCTATTATTCTTGAGTTATGGCCAAAAATAAGTCTTCTGAGGTCACAGTGACCTTTACCTTTGACCTTTGACCATCAAATTCTAATCAGTCCATCACTGAGTCCAAATGAACACTTTTACCAAATTTGAAGGGATTTTCTGAAGGCCTGTATGAGATATTACATTCATGAGAATGGGACTGATGGACAGACGGATGGACAGACCTGAAAACATCCATCTGTGGTTGACGCCATCAGAAGGAATTAAAAAACCAAGCCTAATGCCCAGAATCCAAAACCACTGAAGTAATGCCTTGGTCATTTAACGATATCTTATGTCTAAAGGTCTCAGTTAACTAAGTTTCACAAAGTAACGTATATCAGTTTGCAATAAGGAAAAATGTTGCAAGGGAGAAAGATTTTGTTGCTTACATACTGACTCCCACTGGCACCGAGTCAGTATTCAAACATGAAGCTGACAGCCGAGGGATTAAAATGCAGTGATCTCTGTCTCAGCACTAGACTTTGTTAAATAAAAGGGCGTCTCGAGCTCTGGTTTGCTTCTTAAAGCAAACAATGATGTCATGTTTTGTCAGTTGAACCACTCTGAAGCATCGGTTCTTAATGTACCGGACGTTTTAGTTTCCTGCTTGTGTAACTTGAATGCATGTGCATATTGAAACATTGCTGGCTTCCACATTAGGTTCAGTGTTACAAAAGGTTCATCAATGTTTCAAATTCGGATTTCAGGGAAGTAGATATGTCTCAATAAACTGAAAAAACATGCAATTCACAGTTGCTTTGGGCTCATCAGATCTGCCACCGTAAACTGTACAAAGTCACAGGAAACTCTCCTCCCCACACAAAACATTGTTTTTAAAATTGGCACTGCTGGTTAACTATGCTATTTAAACTCTACAGTGCCAGTTTAGTTATTTGGTCAGTCATTTTGGAACCACATCATGCCTTTGTGAAACTGGTAAAGTTGAATTCCCATAAAATCAAGACAAATAAGAACAAAACGAGTAACCAGCCTCAGACTTGCTGATGCCAGCCATCCGGCCACATTTCCTGTGAATAGTGCCAGGTCTTTGGTTTTTTCCAGACAGTCAACGCTAAGTTTTGAGTAGAATTAGAGAAGTAGATGGATGGATGCACAGCACAGACATGATGTGTAATATTCAAACTGTTTCTCATCTTGTCTTTCCTTGTGTTTCAGTGGTATTGACTTTGAAGGATCAACTGTGGGGCTGGCTTTCATTGGGACTCTTTGCACTGATAACTCTATTGGGGTCGTACAGGTGAGGTGCTTCAGGTCGACACTATGATTCGTTCTGTTCTGTAATGTGGGTGCAATGATAGCAATCAAGGAATTTTCACCAGCAGCATGTAACATGTAGGGATGGCGGTGATCGGTCAGTGCATCACTTTGGACCAGTGCTAAAATATCTCAAGCTGCCCTGAGGAAAAATCCTGATGATGTGATGATGTCCTGATTCTTGCTGTAGCAGCATCATGAGCTCAATGTCCTCAATTAGCAAATTAAATATTTAAAAATCTACTCAATGGATTGGAACAAAATGAAGACATTCATGGTTCCCAGATGATGCATCCTGCTTCACCAGGGGGTTCAAATTTCTGATTTTGAGTGAAATTTCTGACCATTGAGATTATTTGCATGGTATTTGTTACAGACATTCATGCTCCCCTGAGGATGAAGTGTAACTTAACTTTATATACTAGCACCACCATCAGGTCAAAATGAAGTTTAATTTGTCTAATACTCTGATTAATGACCAAATATCTGCAAAAACAGATATTCCCATCAGCCTCAGTTGTACTTTAGGGCTAAATAACAAAAGTTAACATGCAAACACACTACACTACTCAATGTCATTGTAATGATCCTGTCAGTCAGAGCTGCTAGCATGGATGTAGTCTTGATATTCTATGAGTAATGGACAGAGACGGCCAATAGCTGAAGCAGATCTGTGTCTCTGTTGTCAGTACATGTAACTTTCTCTGCCTCTGCAAATTTATTTTACTGTAAGAAAAAAATCAAATATTAATAATCCACTCTTTAAAATGTCATAATTTTGAGTTCCCCATTATTATCAAGCGTAAGTAAAATGTCAGACCCTTTGTGATGCAAAATTTTAAAGCAAAACTGTCACCTTTTTCACATGGTGATAAGAAACTCCTCCACTGTAGTGCAGCACACATCTAGACTGTCGTGGGAATAAAGTAACTGTACGTCCAAAAAGCCTCAACATTACTGCAGTGAGAAAATTGCCAAACAAAACAGACTTAGGAAACAGTTATGTTTATGATGTGTCAGCTGGCTAACCTTGGTGTGTGTTTCGTTTAAAAGGTTGTAAAAATGCTGATAAAAGTGATTAAACTGAGTTCCACTCGTATAACTGCTGGTCTGTTACCTCTCAGGATCACAATGACCGCGCCATTGCTGTGGGAGCTACACTGGCTCATGAGATGGGCCACAACCTGGGCATGGACCACGATGACTCCAGTGCCTGTGCTTGTTCTGGGGATAGCTGCATCATGGCTGCAGCCCTCAGGTGAGAAAATCATTCGAGAATCTTTATCAGATTCTGATTCTGGTGTTGATTGAAAGACTTTCTTGTTTAACAAGCCTGTAATGACAATGTATTTAGTAGCCCGCTCTTCATCTCTGCCTGAGGCTACATTAGCTGCTATAACATACTCGAATCTCCATCAGAACTATCAGTGGTCTAGTGGCATTGTGGGTAAAGTGGTGACCATGTTTTAACCAGGAAGGAAAATCTGTGGAATAAGAAAGTGACATTTCTGGTTCTGCTGCATCAATTTTGATTCTTTTTTTTATTGCCCTCTGTAGGTGCAACACTAAATCAAAGGAGTACTTTTTTAGACATTTTGACGTCCCTCAGTCGGAAAAGTCCATGTGTAAATAATAAAAGGATAATAAAAGAATTTAGGGTCCTTCTGTTGCACATTCTGGCTGAGTTTCACACTGTTGTGACTTAGAGGGACATTTTGATGGTGGAGCCCATTAATGCTGTTAATTTAAGTACTTACATCTATGCTTTCCCCACTAATACAAGTCAAAATGTCTGCTGTGAAAAAGGCCTATAGAAAAAGATCCAATCAAAACCATTTTGTGGGAAGTGGAGGCTGACAAGGCGTCACTGCGTTCAGAAAACGTCCACCTGATGAATCAAAGACGGTGACTGTGGCATTAACAAGGACTCTGTGTTGTTTCTCCTCAGCTGGAACATCCCTCGGACCTTCAGTAGCTGCAGCAGCAGCAACTATGAAAGATACCTGACGAGCCGCAGCCCCAGCTGTCTGCTGGACAAACCGGACTACAGAAGCTTGGAGACGCCTGCAGTCTGCGGGAACGGCTTCGTGGAGAAAGGAGAGCAGTGTGACTGTGGCACTGTGGAGGTGAAGAAAACACACAAGCACTCATTCAAGCATCATATGATTTTATCTTATTGCACTGATAGTGAAGTATCTGCATCAAGGCCATTGTTTTCTGAGCATCAGACTCATAACCTTATTATATTTGTCTGATCGTGACTGTTTCAGGGGAATGACGCTGCCTGACGTGCACCAGCACATTTAAGAAAAGAAAATTAGAGCCAGTCTTCTTCTAAAAGTGACTGAAGGCAGATACATTAATGTGAAGTAACATGTGCACTGATACAAAATCTTTTGGTTGGTAGGCTACATTAGTCACAGGTGTATCTACAGTTTACAAACCCTAATTTCCACCTTAACATCAGTTCAGCATAATAGCAAAGTTGTAATTTTCACTGAGAAGTACATTCCAAAGCGCTGCGCTGTGAATCTGTTCCGACCTGTTTTTATCCTCTGCTGGTTTTCAGCCAAAACACAAACTCTTCTTTTTCAGCAGGTTATTAATGACATAAACACGTAGAACTATGTAAATCCATGGAACATTACTGATGGGACAATAACACAGGGAAGTTACACATCATGACAGAAGTAATTAATTCAATAACAGCCTAATGGCTTCTGTGTTGTTGTTATAGGAGTGCACCAACCCATGTTGCAACGCCACCACCTGCGCTCTGACAAAGGGGTCAGAGTGTGGTTACGGCGAGTGCTGTGAGGACTGTAAGGTCAGTAAATGAAAGAAATGGCTTTTATTCCCTTTGCTTTTACATCATGATGTTTGATCTGCCACAGCCCCCTGGTGGGCATTTGAGATATTACAAATATTTGACCTTGCTCCATTTTTTAAAGATCTCCCCGCTCAAGAATGAGTTGCACTTATTTGTGTTTGACTTGGGCGTTTGAGCTTCACTGTGCAGAATGAGGTTTTTGCAGAGTTTGACACTGGAAGACGGTTTTCACATTCACCTGTGCAAAACCTTAAATCTGAGTTCGAGACACGAACATACGAAAAGCATGATTTTTGCAACAGCACAACTGGTATGGAAACCAATCATGGTCCAATATGCAACTTACACACGTGTGATGTGGAAATCAAAAGGCATCCAGGGTTGGATGGTGGGTCCAGGTGGGCTGTGCTGGAGGCGCTGGCTTCGCTGTGATGTTGCAAAATTACGAAAGTTCTGACGGCTGGTTTTAAGGCTCAGTTTCTGAATACAGGCTGTGTGCATTTCTCTGTGTGAGTGTTTTGATACTTTCACAATATTACATACACATACACCTGCTTTCTAATAAAAGTCTGAATTTTCCATCAAGGCAAAAGGAATATTCTTTGTATATTGTTCTTTATTCAGGAATTTCTGGCATTTGGGAACGTTTATACTAAATTCCTCCATTTTTTTTTGTAAAATTTTATTAGTCCTTTACCAGAACTACTGCTGCTCTGTATCTGCTGTCACCATAGCAACTTAAAAGGTGATGTCAGTATTGTTCCCACCCAAAGTGGCCAAAGTGTTAGTTAAAGGGAAGCAATTTCTAAATCTAAAACAAAAACTAGTGTAAGTGTAATTTCAAAAAGATTTACCCAACAGACATGTGACGCTATTTAATATCGCATGAACTTAATAGATTAGTTAACCATGTAAAACAAGACTGCAGGGGCGTTTGTCCACCACCACCACAACAGCTAAAGCAAGGCATGGTCATTAATGTGGCACGATCAATGCACTGAGGCAGTTTGAGCACACCTGTAAAGCATCACATACATAAGTAAAGTAATCTATGACATGATGTCATGTGATTGACAGTGACTCTCACCTCCACACAGATCTCCTCTCGCTCCAGGGAGTGCCGCAGTAAGCAGGACGACTGCGATCTGGCAGAGTACTGCGACGGGACGAGCTCCACCTGTCCTGAGGACATGTTCGCTGTGAATGGCCTCCCATGTGATAAAGGCCTGGGATACTGCTACAACGGCCAGTGTCCGCAGAGGTCAAACCAGTGTGTCAGGCTGTATGGATCAAGTGAGTGTCCTTTTTTTCTTCCATGAATGTTTTAATTTTAAATAGTTTATTCTGCCTTCTAAAAATCCCTCCTTGTCATCAGGTGCTATAGAGGCGCAGTCGTACTGCTATAACTACAACACCAGAGGAACCTACTACGCCTTCTGCTCACGTCCGTCAAACGACAAATACGTCCCCTGCCAGCGAGAGTGAGTCTCAGCCAAAGTCAGCCAGAGTTTGATAGTTGCTCTGTAAAGGCCCTAACTTATATTCTTGTTAGTTTAATGTGCACACTCACCAAATTAAAGTGTCTGCATTAGAGTAAATGTTTATGTTTCTGCAGAATAAGTCTGAATGTTGGCTCCTCACACTCTGACTCTCTCTCTCCTCTGCAGAGACATCTTTTGTGGGAAGCTCTTCTGCCACAACGGTAATGAAAACCCAAACTACGGCCGCATGGTGAAGATCAATGACTGCAAGGCAGCTTTTTTTGGAGAATACACTAAAGACTTCGGCCAGGTGGACACTGGGACTATATGTGGGATGGGAAAGGTAATAAGCTGTGTTACTCATTCTGTGAATGTGTTTCACTGTGATCATTGCATCAACTCGAAATCCACTTGTTCAAAAGTCACAAACCGATGTCTGTGGAGCTCATTAAATGTCACTGACTGGCCTGTTTTTTTTCTCCAAGGTGTGCAGCCAGAATCAGTGTGTGGATCTTCACACAGCGTACAGAAACACAAACTGTTCTTCCAAATGCCAAGGCAATGCTGTAAGTACACACCAACACTGCTCAGAGTTCAGTTCGGTTCAGTTTACTTTAGTTTAGTTTGGATGTTTATAATACTGCAGCAGATAAGTCTGCATATGACAGGCATTGTGCGTTTTATGACTGAAGAATGAAGCTTTCTCCAGTGTTTCTATAAACAATGAAGTTTATTTTCAGACGTGGAGGCATTTCAGATTTCAGAGAGGGTGACCCAATTTCTGCCTGTCAAATTTAATTGTCTTTTCACTTTTTCAAGGCGGTATACATCACTTAAGTTTTATTTTACACTCTTTTTATACATAGATTGCACAGAACTGCTGTGAACTCTGTAAAACATGAGTAGCAGCTCAGTGAGGCTTCTGGAGCTCCTCTCTGTCGTTATACCCAAATATGATAGACTTGAAAATGGAATGCTGAGGTCAATGAACTTTCAGAGGTCAGATATAAATTGCCTCCATGTTTGAAATAAAGCCTTGGCGTATGTAGATTATATGATGAAACGTTCATGCTTAAGTCATAAAATGCACAGTTGCTTTGCATGTCTGCCGCACTATGATGGCAATCATCTCCTTTGTCTTCCTCAGGTGTGCAACCACAGAAGCGAGTGTCAGTGTGAACCTGGGTGGATGCCTCCGTACTGCACTTCAAAGGATGGAGCTTTCAATTCCGTTTCTACTGGTACTTAGAATTGTTATATACTCTCTCTGCCCCAACTTATGATGAATACTGAATTTGAACCTCTGATGTTGCACCGCATCCAAACAAAACCGATGTTTGTTCCATCTCTGCAGGAACAGCTGTCGCCATCTCACTGACAGTTATACTAGTGGTTGTCGGGATCATCGCCGGTGTGGTGGGGTTGATGTGGAAGAAACGACAAAGTCCCATGTTGTCAACGTAAGTAATGCTCACCCTGTTTGCAGGTCTTGGAGTGGCGATGTCACTGTAAACCCCAGCAGAGTAAATCTTTCTTTCTACCGCAGAGCGCACAACCAGAGGAAGCCGCCGGCGGTGAACAGGTCAGCTCCTGGTCAGCCCAGGCCGGCGCCACAGGTAATGTGTGGGAATGTTAGTGCGTTGAGTTGGGATATAACAGATAACAATATCACTGCAAGTAACTAACAATCCCTGAAATTTCAGATTGGAAGGCCCAAGCCCAAAGGACCTCCACCTCCACCACCTCCAGCAGGGAACAGACCTAAACCCCCGAGCCAGAACTACATAGCTGCTCGCCAGGTAACTGTGATTACACACAGTTTGTAGGCTTCTGCTACTGTGTTCAACACCACAAGTGTGATGTGATTCAATCAAACTATTCCAACATTAGATAATGGCGTTCAAATTGTCAACAACCGGGACGCCTAGAAATGTTGATTCTAGTGTGTTTCTGCAAAAACTTGGATTTTGGCAGGTGAAGAGTGAGATGAAAATTCAGTGTACAGCGATGCTCATCTCTCTCCTTGTGTAGAAACATTTATCAAAACCACAGAAGAAGAGCACAATCAGGAGCATAAATTTTGTATTTCTCTTGTTGCCAACATCTCTCATCTGATTGGATGATAAGACTTAAACTTAAATTATTCAGATACAAACCTGTGAAAATATAAGAACTGGGTGTAAAACATAACTTTTCCTTTAGGTTTCAACACTCTCATTTATATTTTGTAATACATTTCTTGTCCTGTAGGCTCTGAGGCCAACACCTCCACCGGTGGTCTGATACCTATAAGTAAACGTGGAGAGACTCACCTCTGTCCACTGTCCCAGGCAAGAGGCGACTGGCAAGTTTTTATGAAAGGCTTCCTGTCCTGTTTCCTCTGCGGCTTCCTCACTGCAGCGCTGTGTGAAGAACTCGGTGTGTCTCTACCTGCAGACTGCCGGTGGGACAAACTGGACGCTAAATCATTACTATGGCGACTGTGGACTTGTTATTGCTGGATGTACTTATTGTTTTTAAGGCACTTTTTTATGCTTAGGGTGAGAGTTAGTGCAGGGAGGAAACAGCTCTGACCCTGAATTCGAGCCATATCATTTTATACATGTTCTTTTATTTGTAACAGGAATGGTATAGATTATTGCACAAGACTGGATTTATTTGTCAAACTGTATTCAGCAGCTGCAGAGGTTTCATATTTTATGTTGCTTGTTTTAAAAAATGTTTTGAATGAATTGTTTTGACAGATTTTGACATGATGGTCTAAAATTTCTGGTCCATTTCTGGTTATGTAATAGAAAATGCTAATTTAGATGACAGTCAGAAACACTGATTACCCAGCCACTCCAAAGCTTTTATAGCATGCTACCTGCAGCATTTTTAGTCCAATCTCAAGCAAGTTTTTCAATGAAAATGTTGTAAAATGAGGAAATAAAAGAGATGAATAGGAAAGTGTAGGTGATTTTTAGTCATGTGTTCGTGTGTCTCTGCTGAGCGCCCACAGACCCTCCTGTAAATGTTTATTAAAAACAGGCCCGATTAAGTTTATATTCGCTAAGTTAGTCATCATGACTCTTGTGTTGTGTTGTGTTGTGTTGTGTTGTGAGGGGGTTTCACTCACTGTAGGTTGGGTTGTTTCTATTTGTCATCTCTAATTTGTTTTATGTAAATAGATTTTTTTACAAAGAAACTTTGTTATGCTGCTGCTTCTCTAAAAGGAGTTCACTGTGTGAACATGAACATAACGTGAAAAAAATTATATGAGCTAAATATCCAGGTTTCACATTTAGTACTCAGTGAAAATATGATGGTGTTTTTCTGTGCTGCAAGGCTAAAGCAGCAGAAATGTTGTAGCATTACTAACCACAATCTTGTGAACAGTGACAGGACAACAAGCAGCCAGATATCATATTATTATAAATGTTCCAATTAAACAAATATCTGAAAAACAGAACAATATGTTCTTGTGTTGTGTGAAAGGATCCAGGTGGTAATAATCTTGATGTTAGAAAGTCTATGACTGAATAAATATCACTCTGCTCAGTTTTGGATGTGTCATTGAAAAAGTTTGTAAATGATGAGTCAATGTAAATTAATACTGAGGAATAAATGTGTATTTTATACAAATGCTGCAAATGGATTGTGTGGAAAAAAAAGACAAACTGATGCTAGACGTGAAAACCACTTATCTCAAAGCTGCATCTTTTTTCTTTTTTTTTTTAATATATATATTTTGGCCTCTTGGGGGCAGCAGAACAAGCTGTAAACACAACATTAACATTGCAGTATTATCACTTTTGTAAAGAAGTTACAAAATTCAGAGAACTTTGTTTGGAGCCACTGAAATCCTGAATTTCCTGATGCAAATTTAAGTGAAATAACAAGAAACAACATCCAAGATGAGTCCAAAAAGGAAGGAAAAGGGGGGGGGGAGACACTGTATTTGAATTTTATTATTTTCTTTCAAGTGCTACAGCTACGTAAAAGATTTCATGGCCTCGCCTGACAAGTACGGTACATTTGTTTTCACCCCTTTTTACAGCTATTTTAAGATTTACATTTTGCAAAATGTGTATAGGACCTGACAGGAGGTCAGTATATTGTATGGCTCAGCCAATGAAGTCTGACCTTTAAAACAAACTTTTAGCATCACAGTTATGAATGTAAACCGAAATATTTAGGAAGGTTTCCCACAATTTACTGAACATAACAGCAAACAGCGATAATTTGGAAATCTTTAAGGATGTCATGTTAATATTGCTGACACAGTCTTTAATAATGTGTGATTGAAAGTCTCTTGGACTGACTCTGGTCACCATCCACACATACATACACACACACATATATGGATCTTGACATGTGTGGCCAAGGTGGCATGGCACATGAGCACAATCACCTAACATTAAAAAAAAAAAAAGAAAAAAAAAAGAAAGAAAAGGAGTAACTTCAAAAGAGAATAGCAAATCTTAAAGCTTATTTTCCCTCCTTTCTGAATTGACAAAAGACAACAGAGTTACAGTCAGGTGTGTCGAAGCACCAGTAGAGTTGGTTTTATGTCCTAGAAGAAGAAAAAGAAGAAGTGGGTCTTAAAGGGCTGGGAGTGCCTGTGAGGAGGAGTGGAGGTGTTCAGACCAGAGGAGAGCTTGAATGCCTGAATAAAACAATCACACACACCAGCAACCTCAGCGAGTGTTACTGGTCCCCATCTTGGTTTGACCACGAGCTGTAAAAAAATACATTGTATACATGAGTCAGCCATGGTTGAGATGATTACAGTACTGTTGGGCCTTGACAGACAGCTGTTAGTGCGGTGGCGGTACCTTTTATAGTATCATCCCCGCCGAGGGGAATGACTCAGTCCATTGTGTCTGGGTGCAGCATCGTCAAAGTGCTGTCACTTCACCGAATGTCAAATGTTTCCCTTATGTGATACGCATGGTAATTACAATTCAAAAAAAACATCTGCTCACTGTGTCACCAACAGTAGATGGAGACACTAATACAGCTTTAGAAACAAAAGGAAAGCCCCGAAAGCACAACCCATTTTTTTTTTTTTTAGTGTCTGACAATAAAACATCAAATCAAACTGCCATAATTCTGTTAAATACGGTGAAATTTCTTAAGCGATAATGAACATCAGTCTATTCCGAGGACACTATGTTCAGCAGTTCCTCTGTTCTGTAAGCAAACATGTCCTGTTTAGTCCAAATAGATGAAAATGTGTCCTTTCGTGTCAGTTGGTTTCTCGTGCTGTAATCTTCACAACCTCCAAGAGAGGTCGGATTCACTTCAGTGCCCGAGAAGAATAAGAATAATAATAATAATAATAATAATAAGAAGAAGAAGAAGACGTGCTTCCAACCAGGATGTATTGAGTATTGATGTTGTGGTTATGGAGTAAGACATGCTGTACTGTATATCCCTTTTTTTTTTTTTTTTTTTTTTGGTTTAGCAGAGCGAGAACATCCTAGCTGCCATCAAGTGAATACAAGTCATACCAGCACAGGAACAGCCAGCAACAGCAACTATCATTGCACACAAAGCATTAATCCTTCACTTTAACAGCTTCATTCACAAATGATAATACAGGAAGAAGTTTTTCTTGATGTTACTCTGGAAGTGAAAACACTGAACAAAAAAGAAAAAAATCTATTGAGCATCTTTGGGGTTTCATCAAAGTTTTGTGGAAAATGTATAAATATGATTACAAGTCTTCATTAAATTTCTGATTTAAGTATAAAATATTAAATTGTAGTAATTGTTCTTACATAATTTACTTCCTTATTTTTTTTCACTTTTCAATACATATATAATTTATCTGTCAACTGACACACATATAAGCAAACACTGTACTGTAATGTAGAACCTCAAGCGCCTAAAATATCTTGACAAGACTCTTGAAAGATCCAAATGAGGCTGTTGAGGCCACAGTAATTATACTTCAAATTTTCCCTTAACAAACACGTGGTGCGCACAATAAAAAAAAAAGAAAAAAAAAACTCAAAGTGACTAAAACTCCTGGATAAAAGGGATTCATCTATCTGAGCTCAAATTTATAAAACTTTTCATACTTTTGACATGTATAAGTTAGGACTTCAGTGTACAGGATACATTTGAACAAAATGTCTTCATTGATTGATTGTTACTATTACACAATATATCTAATATAATTAATCTTTAATAAATAAGATCAGATTTTTGTCCAGATAACATATCGTGTCATATGTTTGTCTTTGTTCAGCAGCTGGACGTGTTTTCCCAGCGCTGTGGCCTCCTTGTGTTTTTATTATCTACTGATGTGTCCGCTTCCTTTGCCCCGCCCGACTGCGGCCGAGCAGAAGATGGATACGCAGTTTCAGTAGAGCCGACAGATGGAGAGAGAGGGACGGAGAGAGAGAGAAAGAGAGAGGGTGGGGGCTATGAGTCAGGGGGTGTGGGCTGTGTGAAGATGGGAGGGTGGCGTTTCTATCCAGTGCCGTTCTTGTTGGGGGTGTTAGTGTTGATCGTGGTGCCGTCTGGCTGCTGGCCGTCTTTGCGAGGCGGCATCCTCTCGTTTATCCTGTCCAGGCCGCGCGCCTCCTCGAAGTTACGAATCTTCCTCGTAGGAGAGAAACCTTGAATGGCTGGAGCGGAGAAGAGACAAAATTACCAGAAGCCGGAAACACTTGAACTTCCCTACTCATGTTACTGCACATGTCTGCTGTAAAACGTATTCTTTAGCTTTTTCTTCTTCTTTGTGGAGTTTCATTTGATAAGCACAAAACAACAATATCAGCCTAGCACAGTATGGATGATCAGTGAATACAACACATGCACAGGTAACAATGACTTCTAGAGTTCACACACCAGTGGGACAAGCTACAACAAGAACACCTCACACTTTGTAAGACTTACGGTAACGTCCCGAAACAGCCAAGGAAACCAGACAGAAACGTGTGCAAACGAAAAGCAAATTTGTAAAGACTGTTCAAACACACTCTTCAGTCATTTACATTATCAGGTTAAACAGAGAATGAACACTCTGAGGGGAAGGTTTTAGAGGTGGAGTTACAGCCACACAAACAAGGTTCTACAGGGTTCTCTTGCACAACCAGATATCTGTAATAATTAAGCACCTGTGCTCACTTGAGTTAACTGCACTTTGAGTACGTGATCCCCAACCAGGAGAAGTTAAACCCCATGGGGTACTTCTGCAGTTACAAGGGAATACATAGTGAAGTGAAGTAATAACAGAAATTATGATTTGATCAGAGAAATATATCCACAATGGATACAAATAAGCCTGATACTGATCTATGGTCAATTTACTGTCACAAAAACCAGTAAGCTAGCAGCTATACTGATGGCACAGAACCCTAAAGCTATGTGAGGCGACTCAGTGTGCATGGAAACTAGTTAGCAAGTGAACATAGATGTCTAAATAGTTGAGACAGTTAGCTTACGTAATGGATATATGGCTGAAATAGTTAGATAAAGGCATATAAGTAATTTGTAAATGGTAAAGTAAATGGTTGTACAGCTGAAATAATCACCTATAATTAATGCTTAACTACAAGTAATGGAGTAAGTAATGGCTAAACAGTTCAAATAATGTTAAAGTAATAGAGTTGAAATATCAACAAGTAATGAATAAGTAAAAGTTGAAATAATTAACTAAAAGTGATGGACAAAGCGCTCGAATGTTTCTTGACAAAACCAACCTACTATTCAGTGGTATGAAAAAATGTTGTTGGTATGAAAATATCCGCTGTTATGTAGTGTTCCTTAACATCCACTTTGAAATGAACTGAAATCAACACATTTGGATCATGATGGATCGAGTCTGTGACGGAGTATTTGAGCTCATGTGACAGGAATGTGGCAGAACATCAGACAAAAAGAGCCTCCTCGCTCAGTTTGTGATGTTTCCTGCACTACACCACAATGACTAAATCTGTTACATTTATAATGTTTCATAAAAAGACAGACAGTGTAGCTGCAGCCAAATGGTGTAACAGGATTAGCTTCTGAAAATATCCCAGGCAGGGATGTCCCTGGTCTTATCTTAGCCAGGTCTTAGCAGGCTTTTCTATGTGTGGGGAGCCACACTTGGCAAGACACGCCTCTGTGACCACAGCCACTTGCTTCTTGTCAACAAGGGACAAGTCAGCTCCTAAATCATATACACATAACTAACCCCTTTTGTAGCATGGGCTTCACTTTTCTGACACCAAAAAGGCTGATTCATGTGAGGCTGGTGAAAATAATTTAGTTTAAAAGTACATTTTTCATAAACCATCTCATATAACTAGTAATTATCGTTGTACTAGTTGTCGTCTTATGTAAGCGTCTTTTCAGTTCCTGTCATGTGATTCTGTTACTGATTAACAAGCATCAACCTGTAAATGTAAAGTGTTGCATAAACTATTTCACAATGACGGTCACCAATGTGATCCAACAGATACTGATAATGCAAAAGTAACCCACACTCAAATAGTTTTACGATAATACAATAACCAGTGATATAAACACAGTGAGGAGAGTAAACATTTAATTTAAAGAAAAAAAATTTAAGGGTGGGGCTGTTTAAAGGGTGAACAACACACACACACACAAAACAAAGACATGAGAGTAGAGCCACACAGCCATGCGTACCTTTTGCTTTAGCTGCCTCAATCGTAGCTATGTTAATAAGAATTGAGGAAGGGGGAAAAAAAAAAAAAATGAGTCATCAAAGGCAGCCAGAGACAGCAAACACAACAGTAATATCAAACTGTAAAGGCTGGTGCAAGAAACAGTCGACAGAATATAGGTCAGCACTCAGGGCACAGGCATTATAGAAGCAAAATTTCTCAGCAGCTGTAAAAAATAAAAATAAAAAATAAAAAAAAAAAACGTCATCAAAACAATAAAGTTAATGAGTGGGTGGGCGGGAAGGTTAGAGAGGAGAAGCCTGCTGGAGATTTAAGCTGGTGTTGGTGTTAAAGGGTCATGAGGACTTAGGTGTGGAGAGCTGAGGGGGGATTTGGCTGAGAACTAAGAGTCTAAGACTCGGGTCCAGATGCACAACAACGACCGACAGTCGTACAGTGCAGCCTCACATGAAGGCTACGCTGCTGTGCACATGCAGCCAAATGATCTCACACACACACACACACACACACACACACACACACACACACACACACACAGCTTGAATCCAAAATTAGAAAAATGTCATGACCGAGTAGAATTTAAAATACTCAGTGGAGATTTTTTACATGATTAATATTTCTCCTTTAAAAAGTATTCAAATATCAGGATATCCGAAATGCCAACCAGCCATATTCCCTTCTTATTTAAGCTGCATAAAATATTTGAATCTGTAAATGAAGACAAGTATCTGAGAATGAAATATAATTTCTCAAAGAAATGATTACGTATTTAAGATGAAAGAGAGCTGCTCTAAGATCGCAGCCTACAGGTGCAAAATCGTAGCCGCAGCTAGTTTTCCCCTTCAGCTCTGCATTATGAGGCGTTTTGTCATTGGTGACACTTTAGGAAAATATTTCTAGCTGCTTCCAAGCCTCTTCCGAATCTTTAATGTCCTCAGACAAGGATTAACTCGTGGACTGGGTGCGTTCAAAGATGTATGAGCATCACACCACCTAAAATGTCAGCTGTAGTACAGTAGTGTCAAAAACTGAAGCTGGGGCTGAGAAAAACAAAGTGAACAGTCAAGAAGGATGGACAAAAATACACAATGACTTGCCCCTGCCTTTGTTTGAGTTGGCCTGGCTGATCTGAGAACTGTGGCTAGGGGAGCGGACACGGAACATGACATTCTCCAAAAGGTCACAACATGTGGTTTCTCCTTCGATTGCTCCGCAGCTTCTGTAAGCCTCCAGCGTGGCAAAGCGTGACTCGCAGCATGTCCTCTGGCGGGCGAGGCCAGGCGCTGACCTTTAGATCAGAGGGTCAGTGCCCACTTTCAGGTGACAGGCCGACCTCCCCAACCAGCCAGCCCAACAGCTCAGCCTGAAAACTTTCTGCTGCATAGAGGGTGGGCTCCAGTCAAAGTCCAGCCAGTGCTTCCTGTGGTGGGCATGTCACCATTGATCTATAACCCTTCAAAGGGACAGGCAGGACAGGGAGGCTGGTCTCCCCTCACTGGATGTCAGGATTGACAGATTTAGCTCCACCATCACGGATGGACCGATATTTGGTGACAATTAAAGGGAGTTCACTGTGCAAACAAAGCACGCTATTCCAGCCAAGTAAAAGAGACCAGAAAGAACAATAACTTAATGTCCTGCACCAAACTGGTTACACTTCACATATATTGAGTTTTTTGCAGGAATAAGAACAAATCTCTTAATTGTTATTTTGCTTTACACAATTGTAAAGGGTTTGAGTATTATTTTTTTTATTTTTTTTGAAAGTACATTGATGTTGACCTGTAAGACGAGAAAAAACAAAGCCTAAGTTTGTTTGGAAAACATGAGCTGGAGCTATTAGCTGGTTAGCTTAGCATATCATAGCATAGAGACTAAAAACAGGGGGAAACCAGCTGGCCTGGCTAACAAAATCCACCTGCAAGCTGGGAGCAGCTGTGAGGCAATCAGAAGAAACTTCAGAAAGTTACTGTTTCAAGCCAAGACAATGGAAAATGGAAAACTGTAGTTTTAACACTTTGGTTTTCATACTGTTTACACAGATGAGATGTAATGTGTTCATGAGCTTTAGAGATGCTTGTTGGAGAATTTTGTTGACGGAGCCAAGCTGTTTCCAGTCTCTATCCTAACCTAAGCAGCTGCTGGCTCCGGGTTCATATTTGCTGTACTGACATGAGAGTCGCATCAATCAGCTCTCAGCTCTATGACTGTACACTGCCTGCAAATTGCAACCGTGTTTGCAAGGCAGCGGGTATGTCTAACGCAGGAAAAATTGTTATATATAGCGTCACTGCTTTGCAGTCACTGAGCATCATGTGTATTTTCCTGTACTGATGTGCTTGTGGAGCAGTAGACCATGTAACACAGCCACATGTCATGAAGAAATGAAAAGATTTGCCCACAATAAATGCTCTGGGTTTAAAAAAAAAAGAAACACACACTTGGTGACAGGGGGTACGGAAACGTCCCTACAGGTGCAGGTTGTGTCAAAATGGTATATAGCGAGGAGGAATGAAAGAACAGGGTTATTGAATATGAAACACACTTACCGGTCTGTAAGGTCTGCTTCCCCCCTGACAACACTCCCATTGGAAGAGTTCCAGTCGGAGTCAGGCCTTTGAGTGTTAACACACTCTCACTTTCCTCCCTAGCGCACAAACAAAACACAGGCACAGAGGGAACACACACACACACACAAACACAAACACACACACACACAAACACAAACACACACACACACACACACACAGATTACATTTCAGCGAGCAGGCCGACAGACACCTGGTGGTTATGAGGCTGCTCTGTCACCAAGAGTTCTTAAGTTCACTCATCACTCGATACTTAACCTGTGTCCACTCACTCCCTGCTTGACGGAGTGAAAGACTGTCAGCTCTAAATGCCAAATCGTTAACATTTGTCCTGGTTTTGTAAAGTGGGTCACCGATGACTTGTGTCAATTTTAGCAGCTGAAGCAACATTTCTAAGGATTGGTTACCAGTGGTCAGATTTCTGTCAAAGGACTTTAATATTAACACATTTGAATTTCCATATTATTTATTTATTCTCTCCGACTGAGTCAAAAGAAACAAGGGTTAAAAACTGAAATGAGACTTTTAAAATGCATCTAAACATCTACATTTCACATTGTAATCATCCTGCAAAGCAATGAGTTCATTTTAGAAGAAAGTCAAACTAGTTAAGAATTTATGAAAACTTGTGTCTGACCAAATTACATCTGGATTTTTAATTTTTTTTTAAAAATGCTTCTGTGTCTATAACACCCTTTTAAGCCATTGACCCATATGCTTTGGTGTGAACGACAGGCTGCTCTACATCTTGTCCACTTGCGGCAGTGTGACAAGCTCACAGCAGCAGCATTAATCTGGAATAATGCCTAATGTCATTATACAGTCTAGGTGCGTCGTGACTCATCCCATGCCAGCTCATTAATCCTAGCAGGGCAACATTGTGTTTTCAAACACAACTTCATTGTGCACTCAACTGACTCCATTCATTTCACTAACACTCCAGCCTCTTCCTGGCCCTGTGGTGACCTGCGATTCAATTTGCTAATTTTGACCCCCAGGCCACTGAGCTCATTGTGATCCTTATATACATGTCCAGTAGAAGAAGAAGAGTCTTATTGTAAGAAAGGAAGAGGAACATCAAAAGGAGAGTACTGATGACAGGGTCAGACCTGAGGACTGAGAAGACTCGGGCCATTTTCCCCACAGCACGAATCTTGTTTCGGATCACCTCCTTACGCATCGCTGAGGTGCCACCTGGAAATAGTCCAGAATGTGGGGTTAACACCAAGTTCACTGGCGAGAGTACGCAATACTACTGTTTCCATCCTCTGCTGCTGGTTTTCTCAGTACTTACTCAAAATGAACAATACGTTATAGAAAAGACTTGAGGGAAGGAAAAGGATGAAGGATGATACATTGGAGAGATGGGCTGAGGGTTTAATGGTGTGTTTCAAAGCACGGCGGCTATTCAGAACTCCCTCATCAACATCAGACATGTGGGACATAGACTGAATTATGATGAAGTGCTGCGTATAAATCACCTCCCGGCGTTCTATGTCAATTAAGTCTGTGTCAGGACTCATTTACAGTTCACCTAATTTAAGAAGTAAACTGAAAAAGCAGAGCGAACAAAAGCAGAGAGGATTCTGGAGAAAATCTACAACCCAAGCAGATGTGCAGACCAACTAACCAATAACATATATTCTGTGCTGATTGACATCTTTAAATTTCAATAGTGTGAATAATTCCACACCTCCAGGATGGCAATATCAAAGAAACAGTATGCTTAGTATGTACACTGTACACCGAGACTCCAGACCTGAACCTACGCATTAATAACAACAAAGGTATTCACGCTAACTTTTGTAAAATCAAATCAGAATGCCACATTAAAATTACGAATTTCAATCAAACAGCAGGCACAGTGCTTAGTGCCCAGCAGTACAAAACAATAGGATTAACAACAGCCTGTACATATAACAAAATCAAGAGGGTGAACCTCTGAGTGCATGGTTCTTCTTCTCTCCTTACCTTCGTATAGGTCATCTACCTCTGACATGAGCTCATCGTCAGAGCAGATGTTCAGTACATTCACCAGCATCTCCGTCACTGTGGAGAGAGAGAAGACACTTTAAGAATTCAGACTGGTGCCAAACCCATGTTTGAGGCAGGGTTTATATGACATTGCATGACCTCCATTTAGAGATTTTCATAACAGGAGCAGAAACACTTCCACCAGCTAAATGAACATGTTTGTGATCACGTTTTACTGTCTTCACCAAATATTAACTTAATAATTTCCTCAAGTTTAACAGGCAGCTATAAGAACCAAATACTTAAAAAAACATACAAAAAAACCCAAAAAACAGTGAACTTTTAGCTGGAAATTTCTCCAGTATAAAAAGGTCAAAATGATACAGTACGAATGATACATACAAATGTTTTTCTTAATAATGTGAATTTCTAGTTTTTTGGGTTATCAAAGACTGCTATTTAGAATACAACACCTTCACTTTCAGTTGTGGGTGTTTCCAAAGAGCACATTGGCATACCTTTCAAATTTAGCAAATGGGCCAACACATTAGTTTACTAGAATTACCACCTTGTAACTGCCAACTGATCAAGTTGCAGTTTACATCCATGTCTCTCCAGACTCATATATGTATTGAAGGTATTCAATAAAAAGGTATTAAGTATATTTTTTGATTTGTGATGTAGTGCTCTATAAATAAAATCAATTAAACTTGCTTTTATTAAGCTTTGTTGTTTTTATTCTGTATGAGTCATATTCCTTGTATATGTTCATATTTTTGGCCAATAAATCTGATTATGACAGAACATAAAGTTGTAGTCATGACAGTAGACACTGCTGCAAATATGATGTTGCCGTTTGTGTGAAATTTGCCATAATTAGCATATGAATTCTTGAGTTATGACCAAAGATGTTTTTTGTGAGGCCACGGTGGCCTTGAACTTTGACCACCAAAATCTAATCCGTTCATCCTTGAGTGTAAGTCAACGTTTGTGCCAGATTTGAAGCAATTCCCTCAAGGCGCTCCTGGGAATGGGACGGACAGATGGCCAGACACGCCTGTCGCTGGCGCAGAGGTATAACACAATCCTCAGCTCTTCAGTGATCATATAACTATATAAGTATTTTGCCATGTGTTCATCTGCATTAGTCTACTAGTTACGAGTTATAACTGCAGATTGAATACCTTGATGAAAAGTAGGAATGAACAATATGCAAAAAAAAACAAAAAAAAAAACATAAAAAAAATCTAAAAATGATGATGATTTGATTTTGCTGGGGCTTGTACCAAACAAACATGTTCCTTTACATCTGGAGAGTATGAGTTTGTCAACCGGTGCGTCTCTGTAGCACCACAACACTTCATGTATGGTGTGTTGTGACACAACACACCATATATGTTGTGCAATTTGGATATTGCACTTGGCCATGTTGTGATTTCCATAATACTTACTTACTTACTATGATTTGTTTGCCCTAATGAAAAGCATAATTGAGCATTGACCATTCTAAAATCCACTCCTATTTCACGACTTAATGGAGAAGAAAATCTCAGTATTTCTGGGTCAGCCTGCATCTGGATATCCCACAAAGTCAATGACAGCTTAGTAAACAGTTTTATTTCTGGCTTCCTATTCACAGTTTCCCCAATTACCCAACAAACATACCTTTCTCTCCAACAAAAGGCAAAGACCATGTGAAGACATCCATAAAGTTGGGCAACCAGTAAGGGTGGGGGGAGCAGTTGAACTGTCGGATGTTCATCACATTGTTCTCATATTTTAATACAGCAGCTAGGATTGACAGAGGGAAAGAGATGGGAGGAGAGATTCAGGGACTGAAGACTGGTAAAAATGAGAAAAATACAACGACAAGAGTGAGAAAAAAACAGAAACCTTTGTTGTTGTAGACATCTAGGTAATTTGGAGCTGAAAAGATTGTGATTAATGAAGGGAAGCCCGTGGTCTGGCTTTTTCTGTACATCCGATACCTGTACAGCCACAAATAAAAACACTCATCAAATGTGTTCTATAATATGCTAGAAATAAATGAAAGAAACCCGACTTACCCTGCATCCTGTGCTTCATGGGCTCTTATTACTGAGAGCAAGTTATTATTTACCAAGAAGTCACAGACTGCTGAGTAACTGCAAAGAGAAAGAAACGCAGAGGAGAGAGAGCTGTTAAAACACTGAGTGCAGGTCAGAGCTGATTATGAACTTAAACCATTAAAGGAACAGCATGAGGTCACTTAATGACCAATTCACTGACTGTTGTTTGTCTGTGGAAATAGTTTCATATTTATTTTCGGCATGCCATGCCCTCTGGCCTGCTGTGCTTGGGGTTTAAAGATGCCAGAGCCAGGACTCTAGTATTTATGAGCTCTGCTGGTCTCTCCAGAAGCTGAGGCCAGAGCAGAGGGAAGAAAGCAGGAGAGCAGAGGCGCTCAGCTGGGTGGGGGTACCTGAGTCTACTTCAACTGCCTTTCTTTCTTTCTTTCACCGCCCCCAACTAATTCACGGGTGATGCTTTGGAAAAATGAGTGGGCGATCAACATTTCATTTAATCAATACCAGGCAAAGATGAATGGTTTCTGACATTTATCACTTCAGTGGATTTCAGAGCAGGGCAGGATTTGTTTGTACCAGCTCTTTATAAATCCATTAGTTTCTGTGTAAAGTCCTTCCTGGGTTCTAACTACTAACTAGTCCAAATTAGTGATTCTCTAAATCAGGATGCATCATTAAAACTTAAAGACTGTCATTATGTGTAAATTAAAGATTCAAGATACAATTTAATTATCATTACGCAACACAAGATTATTTAACAAAATTACAGATGTAGTCCCTTCACGCTACTCACTAAAAACAAATGTTTCATTAATGACATGATAAATAATCTTGTCACAAAAATAAAACTGAATGATGAATTCAGTCGACTCAGAGCCTGAGGAAAGAAACTGCTCTAAAGTCTGGTGATAGAGCAGCAGATACTTCTGTAAAACTTGCAGCAGGGTGAAAAGGCTGTGGGTGAAGTGGGTATTGTCTTTTAGTATCCTCTGGGCTCACCTCACCTCACTGATATCAAATCAGCTCAGAGGAAACATCCGTCGCATTGGTCTAATCAAATGTAACCAACTATAAACAGGAAGTCTCTGTGGCATCACAAGCTGTAACAACTTGGAGGAAGCCACATGATGTATTAAACCTAATGGCCAATACTTTTTAAGTGTAGGTATAACTTTGATTTATTCATATATACATACATAGAGAAATCAGTATTTCAGAATTAGTGGTTTGCAGTTTAAAGTTGGAAAGGTCTGATTATTTAAAGTTAACTGACATTATCTGGGGGTTCAGACTAACAACAAAACATTCTGCCATTTGAGGCGTCTGATGTTTTTAGTTATTTAATTATTATTACATTATTATTAAGAAGCATATTAATCGTAACCCATTACCTCTTTTACTCTCTGTTCTAAACAGCTAGCTAATACTTTAGCATTACACTTGGAAGTTGTGTAACAAGAGTCTACACCACACTAGCAGCTCTGTTAGGATGGACTTAGGCACTGCCATGCTTTGAGGTAAATGCTAACATGCTAACATGCTTACAAGGATGATACAAACATGGTGGTGTTCAGCAGGTTTAATGATTACCATGTTCACTATTTTAGTCTAGCGTTTTATCATGCTATCATTTATTATTTAAAACTAAACACAAAGTACAGCTGATTAACCAAAGTACTGAAGAAGTGAAATTTTGATGCAATGATGAAAGGTTAAGAGATCATCAAAATTATTACAATTCATCCAACATGGACGCCTGAGTCACAAATCATGACAATCTATCCAACGTTCCATGAAATATTTCACTCCAAACCACCAATGTCAACCTCGTGGTGGCACGTGAGGAAAATCCAGTAGGATTCATCTTCGCTAGAGTGGCAAAAGATTAATTAACAACTAATCTCTACATAACAGCAAGTACAGCAACCGAATTCTTATTTAGTAATTCATAAATCTCCACTTTGTAACTAATATAGCTATGTTTAAACAGCTGATGTAACCAGCTCCAGGAAAACTGATCAAGTTCAGCTGAAGTCAAGCAGACTCACAATGTTCAGTGTATTAATGAAAATATTCCTCCTGATATTAACATGTTGCCACCCCGTTCTGTTTTTACTGTCTCACTGCTCTTTCCTGTTCTGCACCAGCTGTTTGCATTGCTCAACCTCAAAGAATTTCAAATAACCTATTATAAAGTGCTATTTAGTTATTTGTCAGCTCTTGACCATTTCTGAACCAGCAGCTTGCCTCTGTTAACCTAATTTGTAAAAGCCAAATTTTATGCGTTAACCTATTTTCAACAAGCTGTTTTTATGTTTACCTGTTTTGAGAGGGCCTTTTTTCAAACTGCCTCAATAATCCGTTTAACCTACAAACAGTGAAGCTACCGCCACCGGCCTTTGTGATGAAGCCTATTTAATAACTTACTATCTTCTGCCAGTATTTTTGTGTTTGTCTGAGTGTGGTCAAAAAAAAAAAAAAAAAAAAAAAAAAACTGTCTATGATTTGATAAAAATCAATTCTTCATATTAATAATAAAGTTGTGAATTTGGTCTGTTCTGACAGTTTAGCATCAGTGAAGCTGCAGCCATTTTATCCAATACCTGAAAAAGTAAGAGCAGCCTCTGACGGAGTTATGGTTGAAGTGTTCAGATGTCTTTTCACTGCCGTAGTCCTCACCAGGGTCGGCCCAAATCAGGTCACACATTGGCCCAAATGCCGGAGGCTCTTTAAACCTGTCTAACTGTTGAACACAAAACACAGACACACACTGTATGGTTTAGACTGGCTTCTTACATGAGGGAAACCACTGTGATAAAAAAGGTAAATGGACTGCAGAGGCAATTTTAAACCAATATAACTTAATACATTGGATTTTAGTATAAAATTCATGTGTCAGTGGTCGATCACTTACTTTTCTTATGTCGTCTAGGCAGTTGATTTCTGGTGAGAGTCCGCCATGCACACACAGGAACTGTTGATTGAGCAGGGCAGCGAGGGGCAGGCAGTCAAAGGCCTCCATACAGGAATCATACACCCGTTCCGAGTATTTAATTTTACCTGCAGCAAACACATGGCGACAACACAAAACATGGTTCATTTTTGTAGCTCATAAGTATAATCTGTTATTCTTTTACAAAATAGAGCCACAATTGCCAAAAAGTCTGTTGCATGTGCTTAGTCAGGTGAAATCAACAAAGGTTTGTGAGAGGTGCTGAGAATCAGCAGCTCGGCTCCTCTGTCAACAGAAGGACTGATGATTGTTTCCAGGCCTTGTCTCCAGTGTCACTTGCACAACACTGCAGTTCAGATTAAGCCAGGAGGAAGTCGACTCCTTATATGGCAGGAGCAGCCAGGACACAGACAGGTTGGGTCATTGTGGGGGGGTCAAGACATTACTAAGTGAGTGCTGCATTCAGGTCATGTAGAAAAGTCTGTAGAGTCAAGCTTTTTCAAGCTACTTGAAGTCAGCGAATTTAGTGATTTAACTACTTTATTAACTTTCTTAATCCAGACATCACCACCAAAACAATAAAGTATCTGTAGCTACATGTCTGTACAGAATGATGTGAATAATGAAAACTCATACAGACCAAACACTCATACAGCCCAGACTGTAAGTATTTATTACACATTTTTTGTTCTTCAGGTTGCTTCAGCATGTTCTATTTGAAATAAAATAATGGATACAACATTAAAGCGTCTCAGCTTTAATTTGAGCTGGTTCACATTAATACAGAAAGAACTGTGTGTGAAATATAGCCCCTTTAACACATAGTGACCAAAGTTTGGGGATTCAACAGTAATTGGACAGATACACATGAGGTCTGACAAAATCATCATAATCTATTATTTTGTTGAAAATTCTTTCATCAGCAGATGTTTTGTATCTTCCCTGGTGGTGCTCTCCCACGCCTTCACAGCAGCCTCCTTTGGCTCTTGCTTATTGGGGTCTCTCTGCCTTTAGCTCTTTGGCTGCTATGGCCCTATGTTTAGGATTGTTGTCCTGCTGTATGATGAAATGTTCTGACTGGCTGACTCTGAGCACAGACTGCTCCTGTAGACCTCTGTATTCATCCTGTCGCTTCCATCGGCAGTCAAATCATCAATAAATGCCAATGAGCCGGTTCCTGTCATACATGCCCAAGCCGTAACAGAACCACTGCCATGTTTGACGGATGAGCTTCCTCTTTTCATCATTTTTATAAATCTAAATCTCAATGGCAACTCAACTCTTAAGAGTCCAATTACTTCTGAACCTTTGTAAGTTAAATGCAATGTGTTAAGAGGACCATGTCCTCCACAGAGTTCTTTCAACGCCAACTTAAACTTGCACAAATTAACGCTGAGACTTGGTACTCTAATGTAGAATCCATTATTTAATTCCAAATCAAATGTGCTGAAGCAGCTGTAGGGTGTGGTAGTAGTAGTGATCATGTTGCTGCTCCTCTTCTGTAAGATATCCAGCCTCTACAGAGCAGCATCCTGCTGCATAAACCAGTCAAAAGTAGCATATAAACGTGAAATATTCACTGGGCGCAGCGGTGGGTGACTGAGTTCAAACACTGAGGTTGGAAAGATGCACAGGTTCACTGAGGTACGACGCTAATGATCATTAGCAAAGCATTGTAGAAAACATTCAGCTGCAGCTTCTCATTTTAGCCGGTACTGAGCGTCTATTTCGGTGGTTAAAATGACAAACGTCTCTGGTGATACGTCGTATCATCTGTTACTATTTAATGTTAATTCTGTCAGTAACTTGATGACAGGCCTGAATTAAACTTGGCTGTTGTTGCTTTGTGTGCTCTCTGCAGGCCAGTGTCAGCACTTGTCAGAGTGAGACGTCTTCTTTCTAGTGGATCAAGTGTTTTCACTGTTGGGGAGCTCCCTACTAAACTAAGCTGATAGTTTTTGAACAATGACCACACACACACACACACACACACACGCACACGCACACGCACACGCACACAAAGTTGTTATGTGCATTTTAAAAGTTTTCTATATGGGCAAACAAATACTTGATTAAGTGAGAAAATAATTAGCAGATATCGCCATTGAAAATTATTGATGCATCCAGAGCCTCGATCATGGAGTCTTTGAACAAATAAGAATGAACACTTGTTCGTGTTGACTCTTATATCATTCATGCATCTCTGTAGAGCAACAACTGGCTCAAACTAAAATTCTTGGGTTGAGGTGACACCCTCTGAAACGGCACAATATCAAGAAGCAGAATGATTTGCACTGATTATCATTCATTACATTCAGTAAATGAACTTGTTCAACTCTTCTCTCCTCCCACTGAATGTGATTTTGCAGCAGTGTAATGAAATAGGTGCAAGAGAGATGGGGAATCCTAAACTCACAACAACGAGCTTTGTGTATCAACCGGGATGCATTTGAACCATACTACTTTATCTGCACATTTTGTTTACTTGTTTTTATACATGCTACTGACTGCTATCATTGTAATATATATACATATATTTCAGTCTGTAAGCATTACACCCTGCCCCAACAACAACCACCTAAACCACTGAAAAGTGGTACAGTGTGTAATAATACAGTCAGTGTGTGTGCGTGTGCGTGTGCTTGTGTGTGTGTGTGTGTGTGTGTGTGTGTGTGTGTAGATGAGGTGGCACTTGGGTGGGAGTGTTGTGGGGATGTAGTGAGTGACATCTATTTGCAGCTGGCAAGTTTGTCTTTGCTGTCTGCCAAAGTGTCTTTGTTTCGAGTTTGCACCTGCTTCACACACACACACGCGCGCAAATACACACACACAGACAGATCCACACACTCAACTTTCACAGATTGAAATCAGTGTGTGTGTGTGTGTGTGTAGCTGTCTGAGAAGCATCAACAGCATGCCTGGCTGCTCTCCATGCTCCAGCAGCTCGACGTCTGCAACATGAAAAGGAAAAGGCTTCATCTCCTCTGTGGAGTGATGCTGATGTGCTGCCACATTTTCTGACGGGACTTCCTGATCTAACACACACTCTCTGACAAACATAACCTACTTGTGGGAAAGTTTGTCATGTTATTAAGGGGAGTCAGTCATCTCATAGTTACTGCTCTTCTTGCAAAAGCTGCCAAAAGCTACAAACTACATCTCTGGCATGGAACTCAATCTGATTTGTCTGAAACCTGATTGATACAGGCCATTCTGAAGTGGTGCAGGGAGCATCGTCTTCATATGGCTGAGAGAGGCGCTGCACTTACATTCCTGTTTGAAGGTGAAGTACTCTGTCAGGTGTCGGCACTCGTGGTTCCCACGCAGGAGGAAGAGTGTGTTGGGGTGGTTGATCTTGAGCGACCAGAGGTAGAGAACACACTGCGAGGACAGACAGTGACAGGGACAATGTGGGAAGAGGTGGGGGAGAAGAGAGAGTCGGAGATGTGAACTTACGATTACACACAGACCTGGAAAATCTAAGCTTGAAGAGGGCTTGTATAAATAATCAGTATTCAATCAGCTGTGGACTGCTCTCTGCTCATTAATACCACATCTCACTACAGAGGATGTGAGCATACCTGTCTCAGTTAGCTCCTTGCTTATATTATTATCACACACCAGATAATTTTCACTATTGATTAATCAACCAATTCCCGAGGTGACCTGTTTCAATGTCTTGTTCTGTCAAAAACTCAAAGATATTCAGTTATAAAAACAGAGAGAAGCAGCAAATTCTCACTTTGGAGAAGCTGCAATCAAGTTTATTCTTGAAAAATTCCTCAAACAGTTGATTGATTATCAAAATAGTTCCTGATTAGTAGAATTGAATGAAAAAAAAAAAATCATATTGTGATTATTTTGGCAGATTTTGCACTATGAGTCACAATTACAGTTAGAATGGTCATTTTTGCATTTCATTTTCACTGAAAAAAAATGTTGTGGCTTGTACAAAACAAGCACCACCTTTACATCTGGAGAATATGATTTTTAGCCCAGGGCACCAAGATGCTTCATTTATGGTATGTGGTGACACATTTTACCTTTATCAAAAAAATTTGCAGCTCTTGCGATTTGGATATTGCACATAATTATATTGCGATAATATTTCAATTAATTGTTGAGCTCTCAGGATTAGTTTTCTGTCAGACTAATCTATAAATCAACGTATTGTTTCAGATTTATCACACACCTCGAGTTTTTCTACCATCACTCATAATAATTTAGGCAGAATGTGGCCAAAGTAAATTTTGGAACCACATTCCAGTGTGAAAACAGAATTACCAACGAGCAGTAGATTTACTTGAAGGTGTTACCAGACTCCAGTAGATTTACCCACTAAAAACCCAGTGCAATGTGTTTTAGGGCTGCACTGTTCAGATTATAGCAGAAGACTGACAGTAACAGGCTTCAAATGACACAAAAAATACTCCCACACACTCGTCTCTGCTTCATTTGTGTGTGTTTCAGTCAGACAGTGACCTTGATCAAAACAAGTTAACCTCACTGCAGGTTTTGCTTCGTACTGC
This sequence comes from Seriola lalandi dorsalis, assembly GCF_002814215.2. Lineage (NCBI taxonomy): Eukaryota > Metazoa > Chordata > Actinopteri > Carangiformes > Carangidae > Seriola > Seriola lalandi. Next base: position 4,260,920 of record NW_019525658.1, read on the forward strand.
AGTAAAAATCTACAGGAGGTTTAACTAAAATGCAATGAAATGTAATATAGAAAATCCACTCAGACTGAGCCATCAGGGGCTCTGTGCACAGGTTAGATAACTGTGGAGCTCCACAGACTGATTAGTTTCTCCTTCACAAACTCATCTCAGCAGAGAAGCACTGGGATGTTTTCCTCTGGCCATATTAGAGGCTTTAATATATATATTAAAAAAAAAAGACACACTGTGAAAAGCAGACCAGCATTTACAATCCAAATTAACTTGCTTTCTTTTCACAGCTCACACAAGGCACTGCGCAATAGCTGCCACTTGCCACTCTCAGCCCACTCTTAACATGCACCAACCATGGCCATCTATTAAGTCCCTGGAACAAGATGCCAAGGTAACCGCAGCCAGCAAGTCTGTATTCACATAACTAACAAGGTAAAAAAAAAAAAAAAAAAAAGAGTGGGGGAGGCAGGACGACCAAGTCTTATTCACTTCAATTGTTGGGAGGAACATTGAAGTGTGAAGTGTAGGTAAATGTGTAGAAAGGGGCTGTCGGTGTGACTTGCTCTCTCATGTGCGGAGGCGGAGAAAGGGACATGGCGTGGAGTGGAGTGGAGTGGCTGGAAGCTGACATGGGTTTTAATGAGAGCCCTCTGCTCTCTTTTAGCAAGCCTCTGTGTGTTTGAGCCTCAAGTGGGGGAGGTAGACAAAGGAAACGGCACAAAGCTTTGTGTGACAGACGTGAACACTGGCTAACTTCACCTCAAGCCCAGGCACACACACAAACACACACATATGTAGACAGATGCACACACACTTCAGTCTGTGCCTGGTGTGTATGGGGGCTTGGCAGGCGGTATAGGAGGGTTAGTACACACACACACAAACATGCGCGCGCACACACACACACACACACGCACACACATCAAAGAGAGTTTCTAAATAAATAAAGAAGCTCAGAGAACGAAACTGATTGCTCACATGCACTGAATTTAGTCTTTGACAAATTGCTGGACTGCAAGGGGGATACGCCACCTCCAGAGGCTACACTGACTCTTTATGTTACCAAGGTAACCACATCCTGATTTCCATTTCCCTATATCTGTGTTATGTTTTACTGGAATGAGCTCTGTGGGAAGAGAATTTTCAGCCCTGCTAGTGAGAGCTAGGGCTTTTTGGTTCTTTAATTTTGTGCCGACTTTACATTAGCAAAACAGACAAAGCTGCTCCCAGAATTCAAGGTGGCGTCTTCAAATTCCACCATCTGTCCAGAACCTAAAGACCTTTCTATCATTATTATCCATTACAAAGAAAAGTAGCAAATCATCACATTTTAAAAGCTGGAGAACGTTTGTGATTAGTTCAATGATCGACAAATGGTTTAATAGACTAATAGAGTAATTGTTTCAGCTTTCAACCAATCAAAAGAACTTCATCAACAGTGCTAATAAGACATGTTAAGCAGAAAAAAGTCAGCCAAAAAAATAACCAGATAGCCCTTTTCACAGGCTAAATGGCCCATCCCTAAAGGTTCCATGACTTTTAATTTCATAGATTTTCAAGTGGAGAAGAGATAATTCACCTCTTTCAGGTTGGCAGTGTTTAAAGTACCACTTTTCTATAGGAACACATGGGAAAATAAGCACAGCGCTGATGCCTGAGTTCTTCAGTGAACACAAACTCTAAATCGGATATCAGTCTTCGTTCCCTATGCTGTTTCAGTCTCCTCCTTTCATCTGTGACATTTCACCCACCTCATTGTACAACCCAGTGTCCATCAAAAGCCCCCACAGGGTGGTCAAAATGTTACCATACTCCCCCACATACAACCGACTCCACACCATCGTCATGAAACACCCTTTATTCTCAGTTTCTCCTTTACAAATACTGAACATGAATCCTGAAGTGTTGTCTTCAGGATGTTACTAATAGATAATTAACTAAAGGACAGCAGATGAATCAGGACTGCCTAAGGCAAAAAAAAACTGTTGCAAGTAGCTACCTTTTGCACCATTGCAACTATAAAAAAAACAAAAAAAAAAACATATCCATTTATCGTCTCACTTGAAACGAGAGCTGTATCGTTTTAGCATTGCGCTATAACCTGTAACATTGTCAGATTCATAATGGACAGACAGAGAAGATCGAAATCAGAGATAACACCTTTTTTATTCCACACATTCTTTTTTCTTGTCAAAAGCTGGTGCCTACATTTCCCACATTGCAACCCAACCACCAATAGTGTTGTCAGGTAATCGGGTGAGGTATGCTAGTAGTGACTAATGTAGCCTGGAGTTGCTGGCCTCAAGCAGAGATGGGGAGCAGGCTGCAGAGGTCTGGTAAGATTACTTATTTCTATCTCCACACCCTCAGATTATTTTCATTTTCAAACTTCAGTCCTCAGCCCCAACCGATATTGACTCAAGTGACATCACTTGAGGCACTTCACTGAGACTTCACAGAACTCCCTCTGGAGACACTAAAGGCTTTATACAGGCTTTATCCCCCTTAAAATACCATTCTGTACTTCTGCACTGCACTGCAGTGTACACTACCAGGCCTCTTGCTCCACTCTGTGTGCTAAAATCAGATCACATTCTTTGAAATACATATAGGACAATTTTGAGTGTGATGTGTGTTGAAGAATATCGATGTTGAGTCATAACCAACAAATGAAACAGCAAATGATACTGAACCTCACTGTGGGTCAGAATATGTGACTGAGAGTCTTGAGGTTCACGCTGCTCCCACAAAGTACTCACTCATTTTTACTCATCTAAATCAAGACCAAGACTCTTTCATGTCATTTAGCCCAATTTCCGGCAATTCTTTTGTCAACATGTTGATAACTTACACACATCTTATTACTATATTTTTCTCTTTTGACTAACTGATTCTAATGATCTATCCTGTTTACAGCTAATGTTTCATGCTCACAGCGATACACAACCAAAAACAATGTTTTGATCTAACCTACCCAAACCACTGCAAGAGTATGACTGTAAGGAATATACCAGTGCAGGATGACAGCAGAGATGATTGTACAGCAGCAGTGTCTTCTAAGGATGTTTTGATAGCGTTTTATCCATGAAAGCGGTTACCATTGTAACTGCCATGAATCCAAGCTTAGTATGGCCATCCCCTTCATGCCAGGGGTGTGCCTCTGTCTTATTTTTAACTGTTCCACTCAGCATGTATGAACTTTGCCCTTTGGATTTGTGCTGAAATACAATTTCAGCCAGCAGGATGTATTTGGTTAAGGTCCTCAAAGTAGCAGCACTTAAGTTTTAGTAGCTATTCTGACCATTGGTCACCATGTTAACCATCCTGAGAAATCATTTGGGACACACCACCATCCAGTTGGTCTTCATTACATCATCTCCTTTCTATTTAAGTTTCAACCAACGTTCTAGATTCACATGCAGAACACTAGGATACACGCAGCACAGTGTCAGGAGTCACACAAGTACAGTTTAAACATGAGGTGAAGGTAAAAATAAAGATGGATTATTAACCCATCACACACTAATACTGAGGGGTTGTAACAATACACTGAAACACATCATATCGCTCAATGTACAATACTGATCGTTTAATATGTTACCATTGTGACACAATTCAGTGCCACACACTATTAGACATGAAGAAGGAAACACTAATCTTTGAACTAAACCTAAACACATAATTTGTTACTGTGCAACGTATTAATGTATCGTCACTGACAACAGAATGCAAATGTAAACTGGCATTGTCACAATACAAACCAACTGTTTTTTAAATCTAATATGAAAAAATGCCATAAAATATGAGGAGGAAACAACTTACCTCAATACTGAAGTATCCTCGATCTACGTAGTCACCGAGGAAGAGATACCGCGTGTTACTGGGTGATCCCCCCACTTCAAACAACTTCATAAGGTCAAAGAATTGTCCATGGACATCACCACAAACTGTCGAAAGACAAACGCACTGCTGTTAGTAGCTCATATAACAATTACAACAAGTCATTCGGATGTTTTCAAAAGTTGTTTTTCAGTCTGGATATACAATATGTTTCTTTTTACTTATTCTAAAACCAGCCATAACCAAAAAGAAACAAGAGGACGCCCACATTTTTTTACATTTTCCATTCAAGGTTAAATCTTATTTTTCTTATCAAATCGGGATCTGATTCAGTAACCATTACACAAACTGTATATTATAACATCCATCTCCTATAAGTTGAAATATAGACAACACAGTTGCGTTTTAAATGTTATAATAAGAGAAACAGAATAATATTTGTTATTTCAGTAAATATTGTGATATGGAACTAACCACGGCAAAAGTTTTTATTAAACTGTTTCGTCAAACTGGACGATAGTTTTCTGACAAATATCTAAAAATCAATATCATTGATACTGAGGAGACAAATGTAACAATTTTACATAATATCTAAAGTGTGTTTACTGTTGTCTATTATGAGTGAAATGATCAATAATACCAATCATATTAAAAACAGTAACAGTGGCAACATTTACCATTTTTTATCTCAATCACGGCAGAGGAGTTTTTTGAGAGGAGTTTTGATTTCAATCAGATTATTTTAATGCTGATTATTGCTGAAGCCACAACAATGTACAAATGAATTCAATGTATCAATAAACAGTTTAGACACATAGATGTAAAGACTGAATGGTTGCACCTACACTAAGAAATGCTATACACAAGCATGGCAAATATTTTCAACACTGGTGTCAGACATGTGTAGATGGGAGCATTTATGCTTGTGTGGAATGTGCAAACAATATTACCTGTATTATTACACAATATCTGAACTGTAAATACTTTTCAGTGTTAGGAAAGTTCATACAACAACAATTAGCATCCTCATATTATTATCTCTGTTAAGTAGCAACTGCTGGCTGTAAAGCTTGTGCTGACAACTGTAATCAGCCACATAACCATACAAAACATAAGAAATAAAGGCCGAGTTTCAAGCGCCATCTCTACTATTGATGATGACAGCACTACAGCAGGAGGTGACATTTTCATTTTCATGCCCAGTTCCCACTTGTCCAAAACACAGTAATGATATTTCTTTCTTTAAGCTAAATTAATTAGAAAATTATATTCTCCTGTGAACAAGTTTCTGAGTATGTTTTGATTGAGGATGTTGGACTGAGGCCATGATGAACTGAGATGACTGAGTTGATTCTAACAGCCTGCAAGGCCCCTGGATATGGCACAGAAGCGGGCAGATGGCAGCTGCCGGCATACAAAAACAGTGTTGCAATGGAATAATGCCTAGGTTGATGCTGTGTTTACTCTGTGTTCACAACACTTTCTACGCTGTCTTGGAAGGTAGTGTTTCAAAACTACTTGTCAGGCCAGGAATGGAGGAATCTCGACTGGACCATCCCGCACGGGAGATCGCACAAAGTATTTGTATATACTTTTTAAGCCATCTCTGTTTCCAAGCAACAGCAAGAGAACAGCACTGCTACTAGAAATGTAGTGTCTTGCTTAAAGACACAGCAAAGGTGGATGGACAATATTGTAGGAAGTTTGAACCCAGAATGCCCATGTGAAGGAAGGTCTCCCTGTTTGTTTTGTTACCACACAAACTCACACCTGAAAATAATGAAATGTACGGATCTGCCCAGTTAATGACAGGATTCCCTCTGAGCTCTTCATGTGCGTCTGCCAGCCTACCTGTTATAGGCGCCTCCACTTCCAACATGCACTTCTCTTGGCGGAGGATGTTGGCCCCATCGTTAATGATCTTCAGAGCCACGTCCTCTTCAACCCTGCCCTCTTTGACGAGGTGGTTGCGGAGCAGCTCCGCGTTGGGCTTTCCATCTTCAAATAGCTCTTTAATAGTCAGCTTATGTTGTGGAGGGTATGGCACAGCTGGAAAGGAAAAAAAAAGCAACATCGTCTGATATGATAACGGGTTAGAGCAAAGGTTTTCAAACTGTGAGGCCCCCCTGGAAAGGAGAGGGGGAGTTTGTGACAGTGTAGAGAGAGATGTGAGGGATGAGCCACAGCCTGCATCAAAATTCATACTTTTTGGAGTCACGATTCAGTCAAATCTGCACACACAGACATGATACACATACAGTATTTATAACATATCTGATTCTGTGTGACTTAGACTTTGTGAGAATATCATTATCTCTGATGTGCACCATGAATAAACATCCATTAAACCACTTAAAATCTGAAAAAAATACACTTCCACTTCAGAACTTCCCAGAGAATCGTCATGTTTTAGATTTTCTCCAGTATTAAAAAAAATCCAGAAATAGCTGTCTGTACATCCATGGATACTGAGCAAACAGGAACTACTAAAAGCTCATCTGCATACTTTTAGTGGTGCTAATATAGGCTAAAAAACAGGGAGCTCACAGTAATAGAATCCCTGGTAACCTGTATACATCAAAGCCCATAAAATCTGGGCACTGTAGTAGGCACTGTAACATTAAGATTATTTCCCCAAAATAAAAAACGAAAAGAATACTAATCAGAGTTACAAAATCCATTAATATTAAGTTTTTCCATGTTGTACTTCTGACAGTACTAAGGCTCAGAATGTCAATATGCATCTGATATAGCTGTTGCACTAACACTGTCCATTCATAGTAGCATGCCAATCAGTCAAATGTCAACATATTCACAAGATGATTAGATGAAGTGCATCTCTGCAAGAAAGATTTTAATTTCATACCAGTAAAATATAAAAGGATATGACCCCTGAAACAAACTTGGAGAATTTGCTGCATTTAATTAAGTTGTAATCACGACCGCTGACATTTGCATTGCCTGAGCCAATATGAAATTACTGGCACAGGAGGAGGGATGCATACACCTACATAATGCCATGCGAGAGATGCGCAAGACAGTAAGAAGCCCCGCACTTCACTTGACCCACCCTCCCTCAGTAATCTGCTCCACACCACCTACACAATCCTTTTACCGTCACCAGAAAGGTCAGAGCTTTCGAGGCTGAGACCTGAGAGCTTCATGATCAAAACACTGTCAAGTGTGCAACAAGTAAAACTGCAAAATTTATCAGTCTAATAGAGGATGCAGCAGTAGAAGAGAGGGGCAGTGAAAACATTAGTTTACTGTGAATACAGCAACTACAGATGAAATGAGGAACACTGTGCGTTTTCATACAAACTCACCACACATAATTAGAAAAGCATAATTTGTCCTAAATGGCACATTAGTGCAGTTAATGATAGGATGCAAGATTTTATAAATATCACAAACAAAAAGGCTAAAATTTAACTTTGTGCCAAAGTGTCTGTGCAGATCCGTACTGTGACACTGGCAGCAGCTTCATCTGGTCATAAAACTCCAGGAGCAGATAGTTGCCGACTAAGCTGCGCTTGTTCAAAACAATAGTAGAGTGTGATCCAAGCCCTCTCACTTCCAGGGCCAGTGAGGTAAAAGGGATTACAGCTGATATGCCTAATAACAGGCCAGGCACACACCGAATACAGTATGGCACAAATGAAATATGGTGGAAAGCTAGATCACTGTTTGTAAGGCATCCTAAAACAATAAAACAGAAAAAATATAATAATATAAGATGAAAAATGACTGCCTTTGTACAGCTAATCAGAAAGAAAACTTCACCAGAGGACACACTTGTGCAGATGGTTTCATCCTGGATTCCTGATATCATTCAAATCCATTCACAGGTCAGTGCACAGGATACCCTGTGGCATTAAATCTGACTCAAGTACTTATATCAGCTCGTGTAGATCAGCAGTACTTGTGTGATAAGTGGTGTGGTGGCAATGAACAATAAATGAGAGAGAGGCAGTCTGAGAGTGTTGTCACACCCACACAGAGCAAATCAAAGTGCACTATGAAAAAAAGCGTTAATGAGTTTTTAGTGTGGGTGTGTTTGCTACTCAGTGATGCGATGCCTGAGTGCAGAGGTAGCCTAATGTATTTCTCACTCAGGATTGTACAGACATCTGGACTTGAGAAATATATTACAGTCTTCTGATATTTGACACTGTGTTTTATTGCTGGTGCAATAAAAAAAAAAGGCTGTGAAAGTGGTGCTGCAGGTGCTGTTTGACTCAGCGTAGGAGAGGAAGGTAACTGATGTTAGTTAGGCCACAGACTAGTCTGGCCTGCAGTTGAAAGGCTAGAGCACAGCTCCAACTTGGCTAGCCTGTGCTGAGAACAAGCTGTCATGCGTTGACCAGTGTGGTATAAATAAACAGTAAGTGCTCCCAGGCCTACGAGGCATGGCTGCGGAGAGAGCTGTAAGGTGAGGTATGAGCCTTAAGAACAGATTAGGTAAAGCCTCTATTAGCAAGGGCTTCCAGATTCAGGGGCTGTTTACTTAAAGGCCTCGTCACATTGAAGGAAGGCTCCAGTACGAACAAAGCTCCATGAAAACATTATGACACAGAATAGAATACATAATGGGCATGAGTTAGACCTTGAAACATTTTGTGGAAAAAGCCATGCTGACCAAATTTAACTGACCTGAAGGCTGGCAGTAATTACATATGCTGCACAATAATAGCTGGTCTAAAAGCCAAAGAACTGAACACTCCATTTACTTCAACAGGAATGATCCCCCTGCCACCTCAATAATAATAATAATACTAACAATAATAATAAATTCTGGGTCATTCTGCTTGTACAGTCAACGCTGGACCGGTCTGTTCAAACACAGATAGTAATGAATCTCTGGCATCACTCAATCCAAACAGACAACACTGTGAGCTGAAAGAAAACCACGGTGCAGACAAAGTGACTCGTTTTTTTTCCAACACATAACCCAATGAAAAAAAATGTTTTGTTATAAGCGAAAAGCTGCCACAACCATGAGACTGGCTTCTTATTAGAGCCTGCCTGGTCTAATTAGCATTAATGTTTGATGAACTCTTCAAAACCACAGGCACACAGTGCTGCACTGCATCAACACCCACACTGTCTGGCATGACAACAAACGACTCAAGAAACAAAGACACTACTATCTACCATCCTGCCCACCGAGGATAATGTTTTGGACAGTGATATGAGCCAGCGTCTAGAATATTTTCGCTATTGTTTCAAAATCAACACAATGGGGCAGGATTGAATTACAAAGATGCGGCTGGGTAGAGATGAATGGAGCAGACTGTGGCTGGATGAATCATGAAGTCCACTTCAGATTGCTCTAATTATCAGTGAATGCATTACCCTCGCAAGCTAAATGGCCAGGCCTCAGGTTTATTTGTCATCTCTGTCAGTCAATCGTGTGGTGTGGTAGTACGGGCATATACTCCCCTCTGGCCTCTCTTTGATTTTAGACACAGGGGGTTGGCTTTAAAACACGGCAACAATCCAGTTCAATTTATATCAAAAGATGACGTGAATCTTTGTCACAAGCAACAACGGTTTCAAAAACCAAGTGTAGCTCAGCCAAGTCTTCACTAAGTACCCGTGGCACCATACACCTATTAGTCTGCAGTGTAATCACACAGGGAGGAAACATCAGATCAAATGACCAAAATGACTGAGCTTCCAGGTCAACTGCAATACTCAGCAGCTTAACTGTTGACTTACACAACCAGAGCAGCATTAGTCTTAGGCAGTCTACCAGTTAAGCCCTCTTATAGTCACCAGTTACACTGGAAACATCACTGCAGCATACACCAAGCTTCAACCTATAAGGATTTTGAAGGGCTCACATGTTTTAACTAAATCTTTGGTGATATTCACACTTTCATTTTGGTATAGTTTGGAGTTGCAACCTAAAGCAGGGTTGTCTTTACCCCAGTCTACATTTCTTCTGTCTTGTCTCCTGCCACATTCTTATTCTCTCTCCACCATGTGGCTGGCCATGTTGGGAACATCACTGGGGAGATTCTTTCCACAATTAACTCACCCTCTACCCACTGGCTCACACTTCAGCATTCCAGTCCCCTGGCAGGACACTCTTCCAGTGCCCTTGCAGACAGACAGAGATGTGGGCTGCATTGGCATTAAGTAGTAGTGGTGGATGGCAGGGGTGGGGTTGAGTTCTCTCTCTCGGGAAGCTACCTCCGACTTGGCTGTGCCTGTTCTGTCTCGGGTAGACACAACAAATGGTGTCCTGTATGTCGAATGAGCCACGACCTCAGTGTGAAGGAATCCATCTTGTCAAGCTCTGCTGGTAACCTGAGCAGACTGTGGGTATCCCTGTGAGTGAGCAACTGCCTCATGAATTAAGATTTCATCCATCCTAAATGTCAAGGAGATTGGGCACCCATATAGGACAAACTTCTCGCCTTTGATCTCTGCTGCTGAGAAGTGGTGTATTTCATATACCAGAGGAGAACTATGGAGATGATACCTTTATAAAGTTCTATCCTTAGCAACCATGAAAAACAGATTCAACCTCATCCACTGGTAACTGAGCATCTCCTGGTAAAGGGGAATTGCTTTGAAGCCCCCATAGATCAGACTATTGCAGAGAACACACAGAAAAAAAGATAATTAAATATATACAACTTTTGTTATATGTGCACATACTGTCCTGATATATTTTCCCCACTCGCCTGCTCGAGAGGAAAGATTTTAGACAAAGTTATTCTCAACTCTACAGGTGGCTTTCAATTCATGTGTTAGCTATCAGTCAGAGGATTTAGGATGCGAGCACTGTACCGATCCAACACTCACCTTTTATCAGCCGCTCTGTTGTGGACTGTTTCTCCTGTTTTTCTTTGTCTTTTCCTGACATCTTTGCTTCGACTGGAGGCTAATTTCGAGGTTAAAATCTTGTACAGCTCTCTTTGCCAGCTAGCCTGAGGACAAGCTAGCACCTTAGTCTGGCCGTCAGCTCCGTCTTGACTTACGGTTGGGGTCGGAGGCACTAGTTTTAGGGTCTGCTCTTACCAACAAACACTGGAGAATAGCTAGCGAAGGAGCTCCAGCCCTTCTTGTGTTTCGACTAGCTAATAACCTAGCTATCTTGCAGCAACATTAATGCCAGCGAATACTTAAAGCACAAAGTAGTAATCTTGACACTGTTGTAAAAATGTGATAAAAACAAAAATAAACAGAGGCGACCGTTTGCTGTGTAACAGTTGTCAAGTATAGCAAATAATACCTGGATGTTACCTAAAGGGAGGTTGCTGTTAGCAGCTAATCCGATTTAGTTGCTCTTTTTCAGCTAGTTAGCCAGCTAACATCTTAACGTATTGGCAAGTCGGCGGACAGGCAAAGACAGCAACGGAAGACTGGCGTTTCATCTTCTATGTACAGGCCGGAAACTGCAGACGAAATGACAGCTGCAAGTAAAGGCGCCTTTATTTAGTAGAAAAAACACCGAGAGTCTTTCCAAGATGCGGACAGCGTCTTGACAGTGTATCCTCCTCCTCAGATTAAACTCTAATCTGACAGTGAGTAAGAACCAGCTGTGGATTTCCTACAACATGGTGGAGCCGATGTGACGTGACTATGGAAACGTAACACGTGGGCTAGGGGTGTGTTCAAAAACACAAACCTTCACAGTGACCAGTGGGTCCCTGGTGGTGGTGGCTGCATATGAGTGAACATAAAAGATGGTAAATACCCGTAAATACTGCTGCACTGGAGATAAGGCTTCTAAAGCAAGAGTTGAATATGTCAGTGTATATATTATTAGATTTGATAATCATTGTTAAACAATTTCCTAACTGCATATGAACGTTTCATTACTTTTTTTCTGTTTTAACTCAACCCAGTTCATTTTCAAGTTTGAATAAATAAGCATAGAGAAAAATAATGATGTTTAACTCGATTGGTTCGACCAATCCAATCAAAAACTGATATCTGAAGATGAATAAATAATATTCTCTAAGTGGCTTGTTTACAGGCTATAAAGGCAGCCACAGGAAACGCCCATTCTCAAACAATGCCACTATTGAGGTGGGTGGGTCTGCAGATGATAATGATGATAACGGCTTGGAAAAGTACTTCAGAAGATGCATAGTTGTTTAATTTGAATTAATATATAATCCAGTGGATTTACAAGTAACATCAAGACTCAGATGGGTCACTGGTAGTTTTACCTGAGGCGAACTTTAAATTTTTAACCCCTTGAAATGGGGCTTGGGTGCATTCAAAACCACAAGTTGTTTCCACAGTTAATGTTGGGTCTTCACTACATTGATATAGTCATATTCCAGTAGATAAACATAACTGTAGCTGTTATAATACTTATTATCAATTAAATCCAAATATAATTTTACAAGGTGAGATGATGATTAAAATCAAACAGGAGAGAAACTCCAGATTAATAAATTACTCAAGGACTTTGCACTCCTTTCCATTTGTAAAGGATATATAAAGTCCTGGCAAAGTTACTAATTTGACAGTTTTCCTATTAACTAAGTATGCCCACCATCTTGCACTGTTAGCATTAGATATAGAGTAGAGATAAATTTATAAATGTATTGATATGATGAATAATACAACTGTCTTCACATTGTAAGAGATGCCCAGCAACCTTTTACAGCTCAGGGCACTGTGAAATGATTTTTTTTGTTTGTTTCCCCAGCAACAGTGGGACATTTAATTCATTACCAGCCTAGAAACACTAGGTGGCTGTCTTGTTTCATTTTCGAACAGGTTGCTGCTCAGTGCAACCCATTGTGTGAAACAAGCCTACTGGAGACTACTGACACACTAAGTGAGAAGTAAGATAGTCAGATATCTTCACTGTGTAATAATAAAACAACTGGACAGAAACAGATACAAAAATTTGAGATTTATTTAACTGGAAAATAGCATTAAATTCCACTTAAACATTCATTATAAGTAAATACCTACAACATTACACTGAAAATATCACCAACCACATATAAAACCATGGATACAGTGGATCAGTTCAAATGTAAAAAGCAGCTCAACAGCTAAAAAAAAAAAAAAAAAAAGAAGAAGTACTGAAGAGGAGTCTTCAGACTGAACACAAAGAGCAAAGGCCATGCACAAAAGAATTATCAATTGTTAGTTGTTAGAAATGCTGGTTCAACAAGACATCGATGCTTTAGCTTCTGCTTCTTCTGTAGTTTTGCCTGCTGGTAAGTATGCTTTGTCCATTCTCTGTTCCACTTCTTTGCCCTTAAGTGAAGTACTATCACCAAGATATGACAAAACATTTCAGAGCCCTGATACTTAACCAATAAAAAAAAACAGCAACAACAACATGCAAAAATCTCTGAATTCACCCCAGGCAAACCTCAATACAATGGAGGAAGAATGGAAGAGAAGCACTAGCACCATTAGGCACACAGCCTGAGGGTGTCTCTTGTCTCTCTGGCACATGTACAGTGTCGCTCTATTCTGGCCTTCTGCTTCTAGCGAGAAAGCAAAACCTGAAAGACCGACAGTCAGACACTACGCTGTCTTTTTCTACCTTCTGGTGGAACATGAAATCAGTAGCAGGAGGAGAAGACCAAATGCTAGGTCTGTTTTTCATTTTATGGGGGAGGTGGAGGATTAACAGACGTGATTAACGTCACTTCAAGTGTAGGCACTCGTGGCTCTTCAACAGTGCACAGCGACAGCAGTCAGGAGGAAAACAAGTGAGTTTCTAATCGCACCAGGGAAAAAAAGTTTCCTCCCAAAGCAAACGCAAGACTGATTTTGCAAGTTTCTCTTGAAGAAATCTGACTCGCATGGTTACAAAAAAAAAAGAAAAAAGAAAAAAAGAAGTGTTTCAGCCTAACATCACAAACAGATATGTTGGGAACAATGGAGTGTCTCACTAAATGGTTCACTTATACATAATGATATATCAAAAAAGACTGTAGCAAAAACTTAGAACACAGCGTGTTGTGGAAAGTCTTTGGTGCTCAGTGTCTCCGAAAACTGAACAGAACCACATGTATGAGACCCAAAGAACTGTCAGCATAATTTCCAATTCTAACTGAGGGTGTTAGAGACAATGGACATCATAAAGGAGTGTTGCATTACAGCAGGAACCCACAGAAAAACAACACACATCTGAAGTGTACTGTATGGCTATACATTAATCCTTCATTTCAGGCAAGGCTCTAAAGGCTTAGTGATTCATTATAATGGTTCAGCCAATAATCCTCTCCTTTGACTCCCTTTTTGACTTCTGCCCTGAGATGGACCAAGTGCAAGAGTCAGCCATCTCGAACCAAGCAGCTCTGGACTCTCTTTAGACACATGCAGATACTGAAGAAGAGATACATCAACCAAAGCCCTCCGTTACATGTTAATCAGTCTATCCTGGCTATTTTTAACATAACTCCATTAGTACTATATCATAAAAAGATGCTGAAATTCAAATATTCCTATGTACCTTGTGAATTTTTATATTAAAACAGAAAAAATCACAGCATAGATGCAGTTTCGCCTGAATATATTCTGGGAAAGATATTTTCATCAGAACTGCACAGTAATTAGGGTCTCTCTTTGCTTGCATATACGATACCAGTAAATTAGTATGCTGCAGATGGAAATGACAAATCAAACCCTTTTTTGAATGACTTAAGTGTTCCATAAAAGCTTAAGGAATATGTTTGAAGGGAGGTGAGAGACTGAAAACTAATGGGTCAGCAGAGCTGAGGGCACTGCCTGGGGACAGGAAGTGCTGAGATATGACAAGTCCCAGCTCAGTGACCGTAGACTGACACTTGTTTCACTACAGCCTGCGGTGGGCCCCTCCTCTGAGGGGACTCGGGCTAGTGAGAGTCCAGGCCGATCTTGTCACGTCTTTTTGTTAGTTGGGAGTGTTGATGGGAGTGAGAGGTGAGCACAAATCCACAGAGATTATTGGAGATCTGCTTCAGCTGAACGTGACCAGACCAGCCAGTGCAGGTCTGCCTTCCTGTGTCGTGATTGGTCGTAATCAAAGAAGGCAGACGACATAGAGAAATACTTCCCAGAGTTTCAGTGGTGAGAAGTCCACGACACACACCGTGTCCTCTGAGTGGTAACTGCTTTTATTTACTGCATGATGAAGCCAGGCTGCGGGGCCATACGAGGAGGGGGCCTCTGTGGCAAAGCAGGGGGGTACTGAGAGAGGAAATGGGTGGGGTAGCCAGAGGAGACGCTGGGGAAGGGCTGGCCTGTTCTGGGAGGAATTGGCGGGTATGGCGATGAGTAGAAGACAGAAGGCTGGGGGGCAGCGGTTGCAGCTGGATTTGGATTTAGAATTGGGGCTGGCTGGGATGGAGGAGGTGGGGGTTTCCTCCTGGGCTGGGGGACAGGGGAGGAACCGTTACTGGCCTCAGTGAGGAGGGAGGCTGCTGCTGACACATCCTGAGATCGGGAGGCGGGAACCAGCGCCTGGGGGAGCCGCTGTCCCTTCAGCACCATCTCCTGCAGCTTCTCGATTTTCACCCTTCTCAAGTGGGCCAGCTTCCTCTTGCTCTGATAAGCATCGATGAAGGCATCCAGGGTCATGTCCCCATCCAGGAATGAATCAGCCATATTCTGTTGAGAGAGGTGAAGAGATTTGAGACAGTTTTAGAGGGAGGATAGAGAAGTCCCTTCTGACTCTTATTCAACACCAGGTTGAGAGCCAACATGAGTCATGAAGATGGAAATAGCACCCAGGGAAAATCACAAAGGAACAAAGCCAGTCATGCGTCTCCCTGCGTTGTTACTGCTGTTGTATCTCATTTAGTCATAAAGCATTTAGTGTTTCCACACTTTATGTGTCGTCATAGAATCGTTATTACGTTAGAATGCGGTTACACCATGTGTGATGTGGTGCACACAACTGATCGACATTCCCTACAATACAGAGATCTGGCTTTTACTGAAATGTGGTCAGGGCCGTAGCTACCAATTATAACCTGCTATATAATGGAAAACTTTATCACTTCTAATGTTGTTTTATGTGACAGTGGCTTATCTGGTGAAATGACTGATGACTTACGTGACGTTCAAGTAAAGAACTGCAGTACACAACAAAGACAATTACAAGCTTACCACTTCAATGTAATTCATAAATTATCAATTTGCTTTTTGATGGTTGCTCTTTCAACAGTTGGAGTACAGCTGAATGTCACATGTGCTCAGTGACGTAGAGGGACTAAAGGTATTAATGGCGTATTTTCACTGTCAAAGAATTTGTTACATTGTTTTCTTTGTTTTGTTTTTTTGAATACACACTCACAGAAATGATAGTTTATTTATGATGACATGAGTTGATGATGAGTTGATTTGTATGTCTGTAATGTTGGAATCCGTTTACCCACAGTTATACTCTATATACTATATGTCCCACAAGGGGTGTAGGGGTGTGTTGGTCCTCATGGTCAGCAGTGGTTCTCAATACAGTAGAAACCGCTTACAGTGATCATGGTTACAGTGATCAACTGCTTATATGGATCAAAATGCTTGGGACAGAATCATTGCTGTACAAATGCTGTTAAATAACTTGCTTATTTTAATGAAGTCGTCCACTTACAGTGTTCATTTTGGGGCTTTTTCAAACATTACAACATATGGAATGAAAATTAGAACTGTTGTAGCCTATTACTGCTGCAAGCTGTCGTATGCCGAGGCTCTTCTAACTTAATTGTACAAGGTTTTTGGAGCCACAGTGTGTAACGACCGTCTCTGCCTGTCATCACTGTGTGCGTGTGTGCGTTCGTGTGTGTTCGTGTGTGTGTGTGTGTGTGTGTGTGTGTGTGTGTGTGTGTGTGTGAGATTTTGCCCATCTGTTCCTGCTCTGCTCACGTATTGGGACTTTTACATTGTGTAATTACTGTGCCCGCTCTCTCACAGCAGCAGGTGTGTTATATGAGTGGAGTGTAATTCCTTCACTCATTCAGACCAGGCTTGGAGCAGGTGATTTGTTATTTTATCTTTAGATCAGTAAATAGTGAAGCTGTCCGTTTCATTACTTTATATTCATGTCAAAACTACAAATGTCAGTTAGATGCTAATCTGCATGAGAAATAAAAAAAAAGTGATCAATTTGACCCAAACAGAAGTGATCACTATAAACAGTTTCCATGGTAACGATTCTCACACACTAGAAGAATTTGATCACTTTGATTCCATATGTAGAAATGAGCCTACACACGGTTGAGGTTTTTTAGATGACAGTGTCGTAGTAGGTGACGCCAGAATTCAGGAGATTGAATAAACTGTTTCATCACCAAACCCAGGTGATGCCCTCGTAGTATTTTCTACTAAAAACATTTCTAAAAACAAAGCTCAATAGTTTGATTGACAGCTCAAAAATGCTGAGAAGA
Organism: Seriola lalandi dorsalis; assembly: GCF_002814215.2. Lineage (NCBI taxonomy): Eukaryota > Metazoa > Chordata > Actinopteri > Carangiformes > Carangidae > Seriola > Seriola lalandi. Next base: position 4,278,112 of record NW_019525658.1, read on the forward strand.
CAGGTAGCTGTTTAAGTGATCAAAATTGTGACGTCTATGTTACTCAGCCTGTCTGCTGCCCACATGGTCTCAAGCTACAGCTCTGAACAATGAAGCCTCTGTAGGAGAGGTCCTCAACAACGGGAAAGGCAGGTATATGAATTACTGACTGGTGTCAGTGAGGGATACATGAAGTCATCCATGGAGAGAGCAGGAGAATACTTACCTCTGTCTCCTCCTCTATTTTGGCTCCCTCCGCCTGCAGCAGGGCCAGCAAAGTGTCCAGGGAGGTGTTTCCTGACTTGTGGTCTGTTAAATTTAAAGAGAGAATAACAACACAAATGTTTTTATTCGGTTGGACCTGAACTGAGTGAAGGCATGTCCAGCTTTTTTTTTACCCATCAGTCTTAACATTGTGTGACAACAAGAGTGGCAGCAGATCCAGAGGAACTGTTTACTCAGTATTTTCATACCATCCACCACACATGTAAACACTGTTAGCATGCATCACTCCATAAACAAATGCTGGACCGATGTGAAATTATATTCAATCCTCTTGTCACTAATTTTCAAGTCCTGCATCATACTTTTAATGCTCAGGTGCTTCTGATAGAATTAATATGTTACTACACTCTGTCGTAATAAAGGTGTTGCATACTGTACTAAACCTTGCACTTATTTTACTCTGTTTTGATACATTCGTCGTTTTTGTCAGTGAACCAGAGCCACAACAACATTTTTACTATTACAATACTACAATTCCTCACCTCTTTTACGCTATCTCTTCACACAGGATTCTCGTGTTCTGTTTATAAATTGCCTGAAGCAGCACAGATGTATTCTAGATTAAGTGTGATCCATGCCTAAATTAACCAAGGAGCTCATTTGCTAGAAAAAAAAACAAAACAAACGAAACGAACTGTTGGTAATAACAGGTTTTAATGGGCCTGTCACACAAAGCTGAAGCAGGATATGTGAAATCTGCCAGTCATCCAAACAGCCATGACGCCTCTCTGTTTGCTGTGAACTCGCAAAGCCCCACTGAGTCAACTGAAACCAACTTGCTGTCTCCAAGGAGGAAGCCTGTTTTGTTTGTGTTCCTAAGATGGACTGAAAGTCACCAGCACCAACTGGAGCTGGAGCTGCATACACACGGTGGCACACTGGCAGTGAGAGCCATCACACACCATTAGTTACTGATGTTCACTTTGTCAACTCACCTACATTCCACCAAGCCCAGACTACAATATATTAGAGCTCTAACTACAGGAGAGACTCCAGTCTAACCTGATATGCTATTCTAGGCTTCCCTCTGTTCATGACAACCCAGCGAACAAAGATCTGGAGCAACTAATTTATGCACTGGACACTGAGTGTAATACAGGAACAATGTTTCTGGTCTCAAACATCCATTATTCATGTTGAATGTCTTCAGCTCCATCGGGCTCATTAGTTTAATCCAAAATAGTAACACAAATACTATTCATAATCAAAGAGAACCTCCTTTACAGGTACTGTACTTCACTTGCAACGCAAGTTTTAAATGATGTCATCCTCATCAACCTTTGTTCATTTTTAATTATTTATATTTCAATGATGGTGAGATTCGACACTCCTACTGGTGTTTTGTTCTCATTTGTGACACAGATGTGTTAGGAATGTTGTTATTTTAATGTTTACATGCAAACAAAAAGTGCTGCTAATTTGTGTTTGTTTCTGCTTTTTGAACATTTTCAGCACATTTTAACAACACCGCGATAATACTGGTAACCATAATAATTTTTCTCATTATAATCATTCAGTTTTGTACAATTTGATCTATTCCTAATAAAAATAATTATATTCAAAAACTTTATTAAGTTATTCCATGAGTCAAAACCTAAAAGCATCCTTTCCAAGTTCAGAGTTTAATCCAATCCTGAGAGCAGGTTTGGTAAGCACCTACATTGAGGTCATTTGGTAATTTATTTAAAAGTGCTTTGCAAATAAATATGTACCAGTGTTGATCTCTACTCACAGAGAGACAGGACCAGCCAACCGTTTCATACAGAGTACAATGATGGGTATTGTAGGTATCCCCAGGGATAAATCTAAGAGCAGATTAATTTACAGCATCTAAGTGTGGTAACAGCAGCATATATATACATTACATCACCATAATTCAGGACAGAAAGAAATGTAGCTTCACGAATTGTTTTTCTATGGTACACGGGAAAATAGGTTCTATTTCTATACAGGAAGTTTTGTCCAATGTTAAAAAGCCGTCACTGGTATGACCTTAATTATGACTTGGCTAAACTACAGCTCTCTGATGTCACTGTTAACTGTGAATTTAACAGCTTCTCTGGTTAAACAAGGGTTAAAAAGGGAAAATGAGTGATGGTGAATAAGCGCGTGAAAGGCAAAAGAAAATAAAGATCAGGTGTTGACAAAAGGTATGGCCAAGTTACATGCTCCTCTACCCTCCTCTCACTTTGGTACAGTGTTCACACACCTTTATCATGTTGGTGTCACTTACAGCTCATTCACTGGGAAAACATGAATTAACTTTATTATAAACTTTACTATAATAAACCTAGAAAATATTTTTGAGGGATTACAGAAACAACAACTGGCCAAACCAAGATTTCTGTAAAATTGGGACGATTTACTAGTAATCCAAAAATTTATCTCAGAATTGTTGGCACTAGATCCCAAAACCTCACGTTGGTTTGCCAAATTTTACTGACACAAGAACAAATTGAATAGAAAACCTTCAAAGACAGGGACTTCATTCTTGACACAAAGCCTTTTTCCGAGGTGAACTCCCATTCCTTTCTGTCTCGCTCTCATTTCATAACAGGGTGGACTCTCAGGCATATCAGCAACACTCCTCCACACAAAGCTGCGATTCTCTGGCCGAGCAGAGAGCCTGCCGAGCGCACAACGCACAGTCTGGGCCTGCAGATCATGAGACAGCCATTTAGTAAATGAATCCCCGTCGACCTCTGCTGTGAGCCTCAGTTTTTGGCCTGCCTCACTGCCCTGCTCTCTCTCTGACAGATTCCCAACTCTCCTGCCTGCCGATCCCATCATCCACCACTCCCTCCCACCCACTGAGGTTGTTTTACACCAGCTTGCCTGGCAGCACAATGGCCCACTGTGGGCTGCCATTCTCAGAGGCAGTGGATGGTGGATGGAGGTGGTGGGGGTGAAAGGCAGCAACCCTGCCATTTTGGCCTCCAGAGCCTAACGGACAGTGAAGGGTAATGCAGAGGCCACACATTTCCTAGAGAAAGGATGGAAGGGGGCGGGGCTGATGGTGTAACTGTATGCAAACAACAGCGCAGCGAGCTACTCTTCGTTAAATCTTTCATCTGGGTCAAACAGCCACAGTTCTCTCAGCTCTGAGCATCGCTGTCCTTCCCCAGCTGCTCTACAGCAAATCCACAACTAGGACGGCCAGTGCATAGAAGGCGGGGGGCGGGGGAACGCTGGATAACCTACATTCGACAAAAGCCATCGTTTGCTGACAACAAACAAAACCACAGACTGCTGCATCATCTCTCCTGTATGAGAGATGCTGTCCACTAAGACAGGGGTCTGGACTGTTCTGCAGACTGCTTCTGATAGTGAAGTTAAGACTGTCATTATTGTCTAAAAGCCTTAAGTGACAAGACAACATGGAAATATGTGTGCATATGTTACTGAACTACAACAAGCCATTCAGAGTGTGCATGTCTTGCAGAGGAGGAGGCAAAGTCAAACTTTTATCAGCCTAGCAGAGTAGTGAATGGCTGGCATGCTATTTTGAGAAGGCTGCTTGGCAACCACTGCGTCAACAAGGTCACAAGTATCGTCACTCCGTCTTCTTCACACACTAGGAAGTACTGTGAAGGTGTGTCTGTGAGGGATAATACAGCCCTGTAAGCCTTTATATCCTACAGTGGAGATCCAAATCAGATCTGGAACTTGCTCAACCCGAACAGAATTAAATTTCAGCTCCTGCAGCAACATGAGGACAGGCCTTCTGGTAACAGGGCTGCTGCAGCCTGCGATGGGACATGTGGGAACTGGTGGAACAGGTCTCTTCAGCGTGCATTCACACAAAATAAGAACAAACAGTGTGGGGAAAAAAACATTATGTAACAGCTCAGCTTCCAATAACTGGCATGCAATGGTTCATTTTAAACTGGAAGCAGACAATTGCAATCACCTGATGTCTTGATATGATCAGTGTTATCATACTGAATGTTTTAATGTAGCACTAAAATGATGAGCCAGTTCAATTTTATGTGAAAGTCTGTTCGTACTGCAAACATTAAGTCTATGAAATGTTAAAAGGTTGTGAAAAAATGCTGTTCACAATTTCTCAGAGGCCATGTAATGTCTTCAGTTTACGTGATATTTCTTTGAAAAGAAAAACAGCTCTGTAAATTGGGGATGTGGAACCAAGGAGTATTCATATTTCTTCTGGGAAAATTATTGAAATGTGGCCACACCCCCACATTTGAATAATCAATGTGGGCCTAGTCCAGACCATGTAAAAACCGATGTAGCGGCTCACCAGGTAATGCCCGGTGGCCAGTTCGACCACAAAGTGTTTTGTTGTACCTGGGTGCTATGCATAATATGCCGGCAGAGTAAAAAATATATCAAACTTAATGATAGGTAGTTAAATCTACCTTTCTCTCTCTTTTTCTCCTCTTTCTCTCTCCCTCATTCACCTCAGACAGGTGTCGCTGTGTGTCACCACTTTTCCAAGTGTGTAATTGCGATTTCACGGCACTGTAGCGGTGTTAACAATTCTCAACTAATTGTTGCAGCTCTCCAGAATAGCTTTGTTGTGTTTTTGGCCAAATAACACCTCTAAAGACCTTAGCTAATGTTTTATAGGCCAAGCCATTCGTTGATTTATGGAGAAACTTAATGGACTGATAATGAAAATAATTGCTAGTTGCAGTCCTATTTTAATGGTACATCATCAAAGCAAGAGTATTAGCTAAATGGGGCATCCAGCAGGCCTGGGGGATCAGAAGTTCCAGGGCATGCCGGTGGCCAAGTGGTTAAGAGGCACAGCATATAACATCCCAGTGTTTCTACTTTGGATCACAGATGTTCTATCAAAATAATCTTAATGATCTAATTTAACTTCTGCCTTCTGATTACAATCTGAATTGCAATTAAGAAATATCATAAACATCTATTTACAGTTATGTTGTCAGTTATTATAATGATATCTGGGTATAATATGCATTTTGGTAAAACTGTCTGTATCACAAAGTAAAAAGTAGGTTGGAACTGGTTATGTACTTTGTGTATTGTGCCTTGTGCTCTGTTTCCTGCGTCCACTTACTGATGTATCAGTTATCAATGACTTCACGGATAAGACTGTGTTCAAATTTCTTAAGAGCTGGGTAACATTAAAAATTCAAGACACTGAGATCATCTAATCAATAAAAAATGTTTCTCAGTCTGCCATAGCTGACACACAGATGCTGTACCTAGGGTGGACTTGCGAAGCTGATAAGACTCAAAGTTCTCCTGAAGACAGCTGTAGCTCTTGGTGAGCTGCTCCTTCTTGTGCTCCAGTCTGGGCTGCAGGGCGAGGTTCTGCTCAGCCAGGGTTCGGTTGTTGACCAGTGTGGTCTCCTTGCTCTGCTGGACCTCATGCATCTATAACAGAAAACAAAAAAAATAAGTGATGTTTTTATAGCTTCACCTTTATTATGTGAAGCATCTATTGTATTGTATTGTTATTGTAGTGAATATTAACTATGAATCATCGCACTTTAACTGCCTGTTTTCACACAACTCCCACAATCCTCGTCACATATTTTGTCATGACCACAATGTTTCATAGAACTGTTTAAGATCTGCATCTTTATAAGTAGAAACGAAAACCCTGGTTAACTTGATTTCTTTTACAACCCTTTATCATGTGATAATTTTTTTAAACTCTCCAGCAAATTAAAGATAATAAAATAAATTTGGACAAAAATTGAGATATATTTTAAACTTAAAATTCCTGCAAAAACAGTAATAATTTGTTATTTGTTATCTGGTTACAGAAGAAAATACAAAACATAACCTGACAAACTTCACCTTAAACAGCATTAAGCACTTCAGAGCAGCAGGGGACAAACAGCACCTGGGCACTGACTCATCCAGTTATAATTGCTACTGCGTTACTAAACAACAGACCTGTTTAACAACAGCCATCTGACATGTCATGGCAGGAAAACCACAGGTGGATCAAATAACATACAAACGGATAAAAATTGAAAGAAAAACCAAGAAAGTGTCTTAGTAAGGAGTTGGGCCTCCACTTGCCACCGGAGCAGCTTCCTTGGCATTGATTCTAAAAGAACTGTAATGGATGGATGAACACCATTCTTCTTCAACTGGGTTGAGATCTGGTGACTGTGAAGGCTGCAGCATATGATTCATATAATTTTCATACTCAAACTATTGAGTGAGCCCTTGTGCCCCGTGGATGGAAGAAATATCATCCTGTTTCTTCACTCATTTTGCAGGTTTTTCCTTTGATTTGTCACCTGTCTGTAAATCATAGCAGTAATTCTATCACGTGTGCCAGTATCTGGACCCTGCTGTTGTGCGTGCTGACACATTCTCTTGTTCACCCATCACTACTTCATGTATAACAAACACTAGGTACAGTGAACAGTACACTGAGATTAGCTCTAAGAGTCTTAAAGAGGACACAAGGGAAACAAGAGCTAAACTCATCATTTTTGAGCATTACACTACACAAGTCATTTAATTCTATGTTAAAATCAGATATAACACTTAAATAGGTACTTCATTATATTTAGTATTGCACTACCATTAAGTTAAGACTTTATGTTTCCCCAAAGACACATTAAAACTGTAGCAGCAGAGGCTGAGATATCCTAACGCTTAGTCTCTAGTATGGGTCAGGCTGCAAAAACATTGCATCCTACATTTCCTATAATCCAAGTCAACAGCATCTTTCACTGCCTCATAAATACTCAATCCCCACACCTGTAGTATGTAATGCAAATTTTTGTTATGGCTATTTTGTCCACACTTTAGGAACCTCCCTCGAAACCTGTTTTAAAAGCTGAGCAGTCCTCCCTCCTTCTGATGAGTTAACTGAACCTCATGCTAAAATTGGTGGAGCGTCATTTTCATGCGAGTTTGAACTGAGAAAATTAAGACAAGTGGGAAGAACAACATGCTACAGTGAGAACAAGTGGGGGATTTAATCAAAAAAGCTCCCCAGCTACTTCCTTCTTCTCAAATGACTCATTTCACACAACCACCCAACATGTTGTTCAGTGTAAAAAAATTACCAGGATAGGGTGAGAACATGTAGGAAAATCTAAATATACACTAAAGTGTGGAGGGTGATTATGGAATAGTTTCTAAATGTGAGGCAGCGTTGTTTGTTTCAACAGAGAAAACATTTCATAGAGGAAAAGCAGCTAAATGATGTCTATTACCGCTACAATTGGAGCCATCATATCCTGAGGTGACATACCTCCCTTTTGCAAAAGCTGATCTGCTCATTCATCGTGGCCCGCTGAAGAAGCAGACCTTTAAATAGCATCCATAACTGCAGGCTTGTTCTGTCAAACCAAACACATAATTGTTTGCTGGCGGAAATGCTCTCCAGTGTTCCACTCTCTCCATAAAAACGCTGGAATAATCACAGGAAATGTAGGTTAAGAGCTACTCTGAATGGACCATAGACCTGAATTTTGGAGAGCTGGTGTAATAACCCACATTTAGATACAGGTCACTGTATTACTCCACTCGCAAAGAAAAATAATTGTTACAGAAGTGAGAAACCGAAGGAGCATGAAAGCTAACTTTGGCTTGAGGACTCTGAACTACAAACGTGAACAGGTGCTGGTCTCCTGAGTCTCTGATTTTGGCCAAAACCATCAAATTTTCTTTGAGTAAAGTATATAAATCTCAGTATTGAAGCTAAAGGCAAGCAATCAGACAGGCTGACATACCAGCTGGTATTAGCTTGTTGCAGATGTATATCATTACAGGTGTTGATCGATGAGTTTCAAGAAACTACACAGAAATGCCAGTTTTGAGGTAAATCCCAGACAGTGTCACTGTTACAAAGTTTATTCACCCAAGACAACTGACAAGTTTTTACACTGTAAATGTCCTGCTTTGTATGTATCTTAGGTTACGTCCATACTAAAAGGTTTTCATTTTAAAACAGCATTTTAAAATGAAAATAATCTCCATCCAGACCAACATTTTAGCTCCATATCAGAAATGATCTCCGTCCACACTAAAGTTTTTTTACTCTCCAGTTGTCTCTCCAATCAAGGAACAGCAAATGCAGAACTGAACTGCACAACAGCTGCTAGCAAAGACTATGTGGTCAGAAACGCTTATAATTCGTTATCCATGTGGTGTTCACCACTTGTAGGCGAAGCTGATAAGTCCCAATCAGGAGACGAATGTTGGTGTCTGCATCATTTTTTCCAAAGGTCTCAGTTTCTGTCCGACCAGACTATAGCGCAACCCCGGAGTTTATAAACTAAAATGGGGCCAGCAGCATTTCCAAAAGTCTCAGTTTTAGGGGCTCAAAAACTCAGCAGTAGTGTGAACACCAGGTGCAAATGTAGCAAAACTGATGCATTTCAAAACTAAACGTATTACTGTGGATGTAGCCTGAGTAGAAGTTTGTGTAAAAAACAAATCTAAAGCTTGGGACAAAGCTAAAGACAGGAAAAATCACACCTCAAGATTTTTTCCTTCAACCTGAACTGATTTTTCAGTCTTTGACATTCAGAGAAGAGCATTAACCTTACAACTGGGTTAATACACCAGACAACACACTGAAACACTGGTCAGTGATGACAACCCCCGCAAATCCTGCGAAAACACAAATTGTCACAAGTTCTTGCACCAAAACAAACAAGGATGGCAACCAGCAGCTTGTACTGTTCATATACAGAGACATTTGTACTGAAAAGGCAAAAAAGGTTGAGATTCTGGGTGGAGAGTCTCGACCAATGTGGACTGTATAGCCTATATAAGAGACTGGAAATGAGTGAACTTTGCATAATGAAACCAACTTCAGGTAAAGCTTTTCATTTACTGGCATGTCCCCCTTGTCATCTGTCACATACAAGATTTCATCTGCTGACTGATCAGCTGATCCAGACTGGGACAGACCTGCGTCAAACTTTTCCTATCCCTTCACATCCGAATAAAGAATCTGTATCAAGAATGCTTGGTGTAGTATCGTCTGATATATCATTATCAGATAACAAATGTCGATAAGTATCGGCCTCAAAAGACCAGTATTGGTAGAGCTATAATTTATATAATTAGAAGAGCATGAAATGTTTGAATCTTCAGCAATTAACCAGCGCATTAGACATTTATGCACCAAGATGTTATTATATCCTTCTACTCATAAATTCATAAATACATAAAAGCCATTCCAGGATTAGTAAAGACCTGAAAAAGATAAGAAGGCAAAGGGGTGAGACGGTGCTTAGCTTAACCTTAACTCACTTCCACATGTATAAAAAAGCTTAAATGAGCTGAAACATCATGGTGACATTGTAAACTGGGTCATCTTCACATCAAGATCATTTGGCTTTAGCCCAGTGGACACTCAAAAGGTAGGTTATCAAAACAGCAATCCTACATTTCTAAAAATAGTCATTGCAGCTTGAGCTTTCTTCAGAATATGAGCTGCAATTAGCCGACTATCACACACATACATTCATACACAGAAGTCGCATTAGAGTATGCTGTGGCAAAACATTAGTGGCACCTAGTACATGCAGGTATTTCACATTTAAGGTCAATTCATGAGAAAAAAAAGGAAACAGTGAATCTAAACAAATTCGTGACAGCGCTATTTGCATTATTCAAAAGGCTTCACATGCGTGGCCGTCAGTGTGTGTTTTGCAAAATGAGATTATTGCCTACAGCCAAGCATGTGTGTCTACATCTGAGGGAAGGGTTTGTGTCCATACACTACAGCTGTATGCTCAGTGCTTCTCAGCATTCTCAGGTTTCACTAAATGCCTTATGACACCCACTGTCTTTGTTTCCATTTAATCTATTATAAAGGAAGAACTCCCCAGACAGTTCCACCTTTGGCTCAGGCATGTCTTCACTTGGCTGAGTCTCTTCTATGACTGCAATAATCTTGTGACTAACTTAAGTCAACACCTGCTGTGTCATTGCAGAAAACAAGTCCCTCCCTCTCCATAACCTATGCGAAGAGGAAAACGAAACCATGGAGACAACCGGACAGGGTGTGGATCAAAAACAGAACTGACAACACAAAAGGCGACATCACGGCACAACATTCATCCAAATCACTAACAATACCAGACTGTGTTCTTCCGGCTTTTGCGAGATGAAATAGATCTGGTGCACTTATGATGATGTAAAGTAGCTTGCTGTGGTAGTTTCTCATGTCTGAGGAGACAGACTCTTTCCACAGCACCATGACAACAGACAAGAAAAATTCCTGTCCTGACAATGTTTAACATTTGTAATTACTGATCAACTCCAGGCTGTAGGGTGAGGAAGGGAGGAAGAAAGTTTTTCCTGAAGAGTTTTCACTTGACAGTAAAAAAGAAAAAGAGAATCAGTACGGTGGGAGAATGCTGGTGGGGCTGATTTAGCGTAGATTAAAACCCACACTGGAAGGAGCAGCATGATGGGAAATAATCACAAGCACAAATCCGGTATAAAAATCCTACTAATCTGTCAGCCCTCTGTCTTGATATATCAAAATTCTGTCTGCGGTGAAACCTTTCTAAGGACTGTGGCTTGTAATCACTCCGTGTATGGAAAAACTCAGGCTTATCAGCTGCTTATCGTGACAAGGACAGACTTATGATACAGCAGGTACACATTGATTGGGAATTGCTGAGCCCTTATGCTACTGGAGCAAAGCCAGAGTCCTGATATGAGCCAGTGGCCTGTATAGAAAGGCAACTCTGAAAATGTCAGTTAATACTTACTTTGCCAACTGCATCAAAAACATGTGTCATGCTGCATACTTTAAAACTAGCTCTGAATGTATGAGGTAATGTGGTGAATTAGGCATTTATAGCCTGATTCCACAACACAGCACTAATAAAACCTCCTTTGATGTAGTGGTTCAAGTCTTCATTAGGGTGTGAGTGCAGAGTGAACCAGGCATATTTCAGATAAGGGTGTTCAGTGCTGTTTTCCTCGGAAACGGCCAATCTGCGCCGACAGAAGTCAGTCTTAAATTGGTAAATATGTGAGTGAAGTTTGGCACGACGACCTGACCCTGACAGAGTGTCGAAGCTAGGCCAATGCTTAAATTATGTTTACTGAAATTTACTCAGCATTAGCACGGTCATTAAAATAATATATTTTATTATATTATTGAACACTAACGAGCTTATCTCGTGTAGGGAAGTACTTTTTTTTTTTTTTTTTTTTAGCACAAACCGGGAATCCTCGTGTGTTAAAACTTGAGACAATGCTTCCCCCTGCTCCGTCCCAAGGTTAACGATTTGTAACCCACTACTTCGTGTTTCGGAACGTTAAAGTTCCGTTGACAACACGTATGTGTTACAAAATCCTGAACGTTATTCGAAGCAACCGTTTCCGTGACCGTTACCGAGCGTATGTTGGGAAAGCACAACAACAAAGGGCTAAGGAAAAAACAGTGACCGAGAAAAAGGAGTCAATAGCTAACATTGGGACTACAAAAGCCCCTAGCTTAACATACCTCGTCCATCTCTTGGACCATTTTCGTGAGTTTGTCGTCGTCCTCCAGGATCTCGTTGAGCTGTGTCATCGTGTAGGCGCTAAACTTGTTGGAAAAACTAGACATTTTAGCTCTTGTTGTGTGTTTCTCCTCGTCTGTGGTCCCTCTTCTCGCCTCTCTGGATTGTGACAGCTGACTGAGCTTCCCTTACAGGAACTAGAGAGGATACAGGCCCGGTGCTGCCTTCACGTGCGATCGTAATTTCGTCAATTGAGCAATAATCAAAGTGTAGGATGAACCTTTTACTAACTTTGACTCGGTCACCTAATTATTGACTTTACATTAATATACAGAAATCAGTTTTAAACAGTAAATAAATAAACGTACAGATTTTTCTTTGGAGCCAAATAAGGACTATATATAAAATGTATATGAATTAATAATGTTTAACATTGTATTATAATAATTATACTGTATTAAAATAATAAAATAAAAATACACCAAGTTATGCTTTAAGCCTATTTTCAAGAAAGTTCAGTTATATCCACGTGCATGTGGATGTACTGCTATAGCTGGGTGTAAAGCTTGTTTGTAAAATAGAAAAGTGCATCAGCAGAAGAATTTGACTGTAGCCAATGTCCCCTGTGTTAAGAGTTATACATGCAATCAGCTGAAGGACTATAATAAGTGTAACTCATGATGTCACAAAAAGCCAATGATTTGAATGACAAAATGTGTACTGTGCAGTCATAACAAAACAGAAGATAGCAGTGGTGAGATAGCAAAGGGGGGCTGAGCATGATGACTGACTCTTTGCCTCTGCCTAGTAGATATGGCTCCAACTAATTAACGGGACAATTATTTTCTCACTTAAATATATTTGAGCTATAAAATTTTAGAAAAAAACTTGTTTGTTTTGTGAAAAAGTGCAAAATCTAATGAAATGCAGTTTACCATTATGATAATATTTAGCAATTTTGGTGTAAATTTAGCTTATATGATGAATCATTTATCAAGAGTTGCAGATTAGTTTTCTCTCAATTGATCAATTAATCAAATAAATGTTTCAGCTTTAGTTGCAGCAAAATTACATTTCGCCAACATCATGAATTTGATACAAATGACAAAGAGTCACCCAAAATATTATAAATAAGTCACTAAAAGTTACTAGTATGCCCATGTTTCCATTGGCTGAAGTGGGGTTTTACAAGGAGACAGTGAATGTAGCATATGGCATTAATCCAGCATGTTTGTTGTAACCATAAAAGACTCCATGCAGTGTATTTTTACAGTCTTCATTACACAGATTGTTCATTTACAGTGGTTGATACAGTTACATTATGTACAAGTAGTGTCATTAATTGCTTTCTTTCTTTATCACTGACAATCATAAATCTTTATAGTGCATTCAGTTCCACAGCCAAAGGCACCTGTCTTTTCTTTGTAGTCACCAAGCTGCTTACTTACAAATAATATAATTTATCCACCTGGAAAAGAAAAACCAAGCATTTCCACACCTGCTACAGCAAAACCAATACAAAAGCAAAAACAAACCCTGTGGAAGACTTAGATAAGACAAGTTCTGTCTGTAGTGTGATGATGAGGTATTAAAAAGTAAAAACACACACAATCGTATACAGTACATCAATCAGTTAATAGTCATATTGACCACTCATTCAAGTTTTATCTCCAATGGCAAACTCAAATCAAGGGTCAGCCTTGATATGATATGTTTTGATACATTTGACTCTATTATAACTTAATTATGCTACTCAGTTCGTCGGATCTTTACCTGAACTGATTCTGACATGATCATTTCATCAAATTCCTCATTAAAATATATCAAGGTTCTCTATTTCACTGGAGCATTTTGAGTGCTCTGTGGTCTATATTCTGTCTAAGATACAGAATCTGCATAAAATAGCTTCTACAGTATAGGGTTTTAGCAGCAGTCCACTCCCATTTCAACAAGCTGCTGTTGCTGATTCTCAGTAGCGAACATTGCACTCAGACTCGCTGGCGCTGCTGCTTTGTCTTCTCCGCTGATTCCCTCCGTCAGACTTCCAAGGGAGGTTTTCTGATGGGTTTAGGACCTCCGCCCCCGTCTCTATGCCCAGGACCTGCCTCTGCACCAGCTTGCAGTAGAGCCCCCCACTGGCCATCAGCTGACTGTGAGGGCCCTGTTCAGCCACACGTCCCCTGTCGATCACGATGATGTTGTCTGCTTTCTCCACTGTGCTGAGCCGATGGGCGATCACCAGCACCGTGTGCTCCCGTAGGATGTTGTTCAGAGCCTGCTGAACCTGCAATGGATGGTCAGACATAAATCAACACCTCTCTGAAACATTATATCATTCACTAATGTTGTATTTACTACAGGCTATATTACAGGACTGCACTACATCTAACAGGTGCTGCAGATGTCACTTGGCTTTGGTAATTGTAGCAGTTTACTTACAATGTGCTCACTTTCTGCATCCAGAGCGCTGGTTGCCTCATCCAGGATAAGAACACGTGGGTTGCGGATGAGAGCTCTTGCTATGGCCACCCTTTGTTTCTGTCCCCCTGACAACTGGGTGCCCTTCTCTCCAACACCTGGGAAAAATAAGGTGTGACATACATAATAGTTAGTAGTATTTAATTTCAGAAAACAATAATATGTACTTACTGTTAGGCTCTTTTACATTTTGGGGGCATGTGTGTCTTTATTTGGTTAGTGGACAGAGGAGAGAGGACTAGAAATAAGCGTAGTGAGAGTAAATTCCCAGCCAGACTCAATTGTACTTGAATATGGACCAGAATAAGTGGGATGTGACTAATAATAATGATATTCTTGGATTAAAACTGCTTTTATGTGTCAATAATAAATATCAGTAAAAACTTTTTTTATGCAAGACGCGTACTTTTCAAAATAAAGTAATGATTATGATGAAACTTGACTAGATGAGACTAGATCCCACTGAACCTGAAATAACCGTGAGCTCTCTCGCAGGAGACCAGTCCAAGGTATGTATAGAAAAACGTAAATCAGTGCAATATTGATATTACTTAGTGTTTGTTTCTATTATGCTAATCACTGACTGGATGTCCTTGATAACATACCTTTTCCATTACTAATACAGTGACTTGCATATTAACAGATCACATAATTACTTGTCTCATAGCCTTTGGGAAGGGTGGTGATAAAGTCATGAGCGTTAGCCTTGGTGGCAGCCTGCACCACAGCCTCCATGGGGACGTCACTCAGGCCATAGGTGATGTTTTCCTCGACCGTCCGGGCAAAGAGCACAGGCTCTTGGCCCACTAGAGCTACCTGCAGAGACAAAATAACAAATGGATGAAACTATGTGTGAAAAACATTAACCAACAAGTTAAGCATATTCCTATATATCGTATATATCTTCTTCCTCTGTGCCATAAAGCTCCATTGTTGTCCAAAACCTATTACAACACACCAGTGAGCCGCACTGTTGAACTGGGTGACATGTTCCTTCATTATCAGGAACACACGCACTGTAGTTTATTTTGACTCACTCCCACACACACCCTCCTGCTGTAGGAAATACTCGCTGGAGCACCCAATGTGGATTAATCAGCAGCTGAAAATAGGCCCTCACACATGCACCATTTACTCCAGTTTGAGTAAGATTTGCTAAAACTACAGCACCCAGCTGTTTCAGGAAATTACTTAGCCTTAAAAAAAACAAACAATGTATATAGAGTATGTCACACATTTTTAAAGATAGGAACAAATGGGCTTGGGGTCACAGACGGAGTAGGGAAACTGTAAAGTATTGACAGATGAAAAAGGGCCTTGTTGGTTTTGGGCTTTTGCTGGGATTTTTTGACAATAAGAAAAAATATAGAACATCAGTCTCCTCCTTTAAAAGAACACCCTGTCATACCCCTGAAACGATGTCTGTTAAATTGATTTATACAGACCTTGGAGTGGAAGTAGTCGTGCTGGAAGGTGTGAACAGGTTTTCCATCCAGCAGCACTTGGCCTTGTTGAGGAAGGTAGAAGTTTTCCAGCAGACTCACACAGGAGCTCTTTCCACTGCCTGAGGGTCCTACGAGGGCTGTGACCTCTCCTGGCCGCAGGGTGAATGACACTCCCTACACAAGGAACCGATTCAGGAAGTGATTTTCTTCAAACTTAGAAAATCAGACATCTTTTTATCTAGTAAGAAGAATGGGTTTCAAGGCCGGAGGGGCTACTGATATTTGGGATTTATGTTACTTATATCTGATAATATTTGCATAAAATTCGATCTGTAAATATGACCATGATCGTGTTCAAATATCACAAAAAAAACTGTTTCCCCAGAATAACAATGTAAAGTAGCTTTTAGACACAGATTAATTACATAAAATACTTTTAATTCAAATGAAAGGCTTGTATTGGCCCAATATTTTATATAAACTGACCCCGAGCTGCAACATAAAGCCAAACTGACCAGCTGTGAATAGAGTATTAGTTATACAGGGTTTCTCAACACAGTGTAGCAGCAAGATCCCTCAGAACAAACCTTGAGGATATCAATCTCAGGGCGTGTCGGGTAGGCAAACGTGATGTCTTTAAATTCAACCAGACCGGTACATGTGTCTGGAACCTCTGTACCATCAGCTCGGTGTTTGGGTTCCCTGTCTAGATACTCAAAAACCTTCTCAGCTGCTCCCACACCCTGCATGAGGCCTGTGTACACCGACGCAATGCTCTGAAAGATGAATTACAAAGGAGCATTAGCATCATGTACTTGTTTTTGTAGACTTGTAATAAAAAGATAGAAAGGAAACAGATAACATACCTCCAGACATTCTCCCAGCTCAAGCATGTATATGAAAAAAGATATCAAGGCACCACTGCTCATCTGACCAGTAACCACAAGGTGACCCCCATAGTAGAGGATAGCAACCTCCAGAGCGAGCTCTGAAATCTGAAAAACACACACAAGTACTGTAACAAACAGTTATCAATAAAAATAAAAAAAAAACAGAACAGATTTAGAGCTTTACTGTTGATACCTACACAACTGGACCACATATAGCAAGCATAGGCCAGGGCTTGCTTTTTGTTGAGCTGGAACATGACTAAGAGTTTGGCATAGTAGGAGTCAGCCTCCCCACACTCGTTGGCAAAGCTCCGCACCGTCCTCATGGCTGAAATGGTTTCTTCTGCAACTTTATTGGCCTCTGCAAGAGTTGTTTGCACTTCTTTGGTCAGTTTCTGTAAAAATAACATTAAAACAGAGATGTTACTCAGTTTTATCTTCAAAATAAATCATCAGTACAGATACAAAACAAAACTACTTTACCTTGTAGTATTGTCCGTAAAGTGTAGAGACGACGGCAATGAAAGGGAATCCCATGATGGTCACCAGTGTGAGCTTCCAGGACATCCCAAACATGAAGATGAAGAAGCCAGCACCCTTGATGATGCTCCTCAGGAAGATGTTGACATTCTGGGAGATGAGATCACTCACTTGGGTAGTGTCAGCTGACAGACGTGAGATGATGTCACCTACAGGGTGATATAGGCACGTAGTAGCATTAGGAGGACAGCTCTATTGTCAAAGAGGGCCCTTGAGTAGATGAAGGAACAAAAGATGGATGGATGTATTAATAGCGTTTCCAGGTCACCTGTGTGGTTGTCATCAAAAAAGGCAATTTCCTGCCTCATCAGCGTTCTGAAGAGATGGTTCCTGAGCCGAAGGTTTAATCGAGCAAATGTCATGGTGAAGACTCCTCCACGCACTCCCATTGCAAGTGAACTGAGGAGAAAGAAAAGGTCGTCAAACATTTTTCTGGTTTGTGGACAGGACACGTGAAGAATAAATAAAACAAACATAACACACGTCCCTCTCATGCCAGTCATTTCATTTTCAAAATCCACCCGGGATTACAGTGACGACACACATACATTTCACAATCAGAAGACAACCTGTATATTGTATTGTATATTGTGCAAACACCCACCTGGCTAAGGCCAGCACTGCCACTGTAATGACCGGTTTCGCAAAGTACTCCATGCTCTTGTGAACCACAATGCTGTCTATGGCCTTCCCATAGTAGTACGGTATGAAGGCTTCACCTGAAGAGAGACACCATGATACACTCTCAGAGATGTTCACATATTTCTGGGTTTGGAATTGATTATTCCTACATAATGAGTTATCTTAAATGTCATCAGTAAAAGCAAGATGCTTAGTGAGAACTCTTGGACAACAATGAGATATTTGTTTTCAAATTAACTTCAGAAATGGAATAAAGTTAGGTTAAGAGTGTAGTTGTTTCTCAGGTGTAAGCACTTGCTGCTTTTCTTCGTCTTACGTGATAATAAACTAAGTATCTTTGGGTTTTGGACCAATAGCTGAAGAAAACAATTGATTTTTAAAAAGTCACACTTCTTCTTTGTCTAATTTCTGACATTTCATAGACCAAACGATTAACTGAGAAAATAATCAGTCAATCAATCAATCAATCAATCAATAATAAAAATAATCATTATCTGCTGCCCCTGTTCAGTGGGTCTTAATTTATACTGGTACGCATTTTGAAGGTGAGGTGTTTTTGCCAGACAGTTTACACTTTATGGACAAGCACTGTTTAGAAGCTTTTTAGAGGAGTTAGTATGTAAAACCCTGCATCCAAAAATGCTCTGTATCTTCAATAAGGTGCTATAAAGTTCCTGTTCCAGTCTCAAATGTTATTTCTTCTTTTTGTCTGTTGTGGAAGATGAAGAACCCAAGAGCCTTGTACTTTGACATTAACATTGGCACGTAACTGCATTTCTATGAAGCCAAATCTTAAAGTGTTGTGTGATAAGGAATGAGTAACAGAGTCATAACCTTCAGACTCAGTACTTAAATTGCCATAAAAAGGCTCTGTTGAGATATTGAGCATTAGTGTTGCAATCCTGTGTAACAGTCAGGTGGAAACACTGTGACTGGACAGGTTTATATTACGATGTTGAGGTCACTCACACACAGCAGAGATGAGGAGGAAGAGGACGGCTACAGACACCAGTCCACCATCCTTCTTGCAGAAGGTTAGCAAACGTCCCAGTGTTGCCCCAGAGCTGGTCTTCTCCTTCTCCTGGTTTCCCTTCTCCTTCTGCTTCTTCCTCTCACACCCCACACCCCGCTCCTCCTCACCACCTGTCCCCACCAGCTTCTCAGTGTCTTCAGAGTCTCCTCCGCCTCTGTTGCTGGTGCTGCTGGTGCCGCTGTCGTGAGTGCTCACCGAGACGGACTGCTTCCCCAGCAGGCTCCAGAGCAGCATGACTCCCAGAGAGGAGGCACAAGTCCAGCATATCAGGCTCAGGAGCCAGGGCTGGTCTGTCAGAGGCTCCACTTCAGACAGCATCAGCAGCTTGGCCAGGGCATAGGTGATGATGACCAGGCAGATGAGGAGAATGAGGGTGGTGAGTGTAACGACCCTTGGTGGGCCGTCCTCCTTGTTCCATGATACACCTATGGAGGCTCCCAGCAGAAGGGAGGCTCGGAGCAGCACAGTCCCCCAGAGGTCCAACACTGACCGGAGGATGTTAAAGTCCAGGACATCCTTTCTGAATATGATCAAGTGTGATCCATGTGTGTATAGGACAGTGCTGACGACAATATCCAGTAGGACAAACAACACAGTGCAGCTCACACTTACTTTGATGCCCATGCTGATTATCAAGGCAGAGTTACAGGGAGTTATGACAAGTACTATCAGTGGTATAATATCCCAGATAACTACAAAAACTGCCTTTTCAAAATAAAACTCAGGGTGATTAGCAACTAGACTCAAATATAGGACATCTGGTCAAAATTTAATTGAGGCCATACATTCGGAAACACATAATAAATACATACTGCCAGAATCATTATGTGGTATTTTAAGATCACTCAGAATTTGGCAGAAATGATTCCAAATAGGAATATTTGAATGACTTCTTCACACTTACTGTTATTTTGAAGGAATTTGCTTCCGGTCCTCTGCGGCTCGTAACAAGAGGAATAGGAGGTAGTATGATACAACAAGCTTAATTTAAGCTGTAACTACGCTATAAATAATTGCCCTGTAAGGTTGTAACATTGCTCTCAGTCTAGCACATGTTCTACTACATTACTGGCTGCATGTATAAGTTAGCCATTAGCAGGCAGTGAATTGTGTTGCGTCAGGTTACAAATGCGTCCATGTTATTTAATCCCTGAAGGTCCAGCCAGGTGTCCACAGGAACCTTAACCGATTTACTATAGTTTTTCTATATGCATAGTAAAGTACACAACATCGTAAATAGTAGCCTACACTTGCTACATGCTACTTTACTCAAAACGAACAAAGTAGGTTTAAGAGAATGAAGTGACACTAGCGAGGTGGACGCCGGTTTCAAAGATCGTCTACACAACAGAGGACTCCCACTTGACAGGAACTACAAACTGGCATAAACACACACACACGCTTACTGCTTCGTACAATACGTATCCTAACTGTCATAAATCTGATGTATCCGTGATGAAATGACCTATGCATCAGTGAAGTCAGTCATATTATAAAAGCCCCCCCCCCCCCCCCCAGTTTTCACATAATCAATAGTAGTACTAATATATATAGTGAACTAATATTTTCAAAATTAAACTTCAAATAAATCACTTCTTGTTACATGAAAAAAGAAGTGAATTAAAGTTAGTAAGCTCCAAACACATTCAAACTGCCACACAGGTTTACCCTTTAGAAACGGAGAGCTCACTCCGCAGTGGTTTTAATTTATAAAGGAGTCAGAATGATACCTCTTTGCTTTTGACCTACCTTTGCTTTCTGACGCACAGCAGTTGTTGCGGAAGTGAACGTGTTGTGTAGCCCCTCTCACCAGGAATTGTAGCGCGTTTAAGAGCATCAGGCATGATCATGGATGTATTATAAGAACTTATAATAATGTATTATAAGAACATTCAGGCATCACACAAACCAACGACCCTTCTCTCTTTGATGGGAGAAAGTTTTTTTTGTGAAAGTGAGGTTTTGTGAAATCTCAATGAAACACCAGAATAAAGTGTGTATAGTGTCTTTAGGTTCATTTTGGTTTCACTGCCGCAACTTCACTGTTTTGGTTCATATTATATATTCATTAGATCTAATTTATAATTTCTGTTTTCATATGGTGCTTTTTATTCTATTGTTATGTTTCTTTTAATTTCTGTTAAGCACACTGAATGACCTGTGTATGATAATGTGCTATGCAAATAAATTTCCCTTCATTGCCTTCACTCTCACTGCTCTTATCAGCATTTTTTCCAGCAGCAGCAGACAGCTGTTTTGTTTTCATCATCAGTAGACTCAATTTTCACAACGTGTCCTGCCCCAAACAACAGGCAGTTAGTGGCTACACACGGTGGAGCATTTGTCAGCTAGAGACACATTTTTCTTGGGAGATGGAGACCAAACCAGAGCTGAAAGAAAAGTGAATATAGGACTTACCTTCATCAAGTGGATAAAAACATGACTCCAAATGAATTCTAATATTGCTCTCTGTTATCCTGAATGTGTTAATAGGCAACTATTTGCTAATACATTTAATACCACAACCTTATGAGATTATAAAATGCCATGTTTTCAGCTTTTTAAATCTAATTTTAACAGTAACGAACGCTCACAAGCAATATCTAATGTCCTGTCATGTAATGGCTATACACCAAGGCTTCACAAATAAAACAATACCTTTATTTTAAAGCACTGCAGTGTAAGAACATGTTGTACGACAAAGTGAAAACAATTAAGTTCACATCATTTTCATGGGAAACACTTTTTTGTTGGGAATTGGGAGGAAAAAGCTCAACAATTCTTTAGGGTCAACGCTTCCTTCCGGTTCTTTGGCCAGCGAATTCTGTTTCTAAGTGTGAGATTCATCTACAAGTGACACATCAACCCGCAGTGTCTTCAACTGTAGTAGCACTCATCATCACATTCATCAGGATTTCCATCTTCGGTCCAAGACTTCAGGCAGCTCATGATGACATGCAGTCGTGCTCTGATGGGATCTCTACTCTCCAGTATTTTCAAACTGTTCCTCTCAGTGGACGTCAGACTCAGGTAAGTGATATGCTAACTCAGTCTTTATGTCTTCGGCGCTGTTTTGCTCAGTGGAAAGCACCGTGTCAACAGGAAAAGACAAATATAAACTCTCTTTCAGTTTTTTGGGTGAGGGCGAGTCTCCAGCACCGAACAGAGGGTCTGCAATTTTAAAGGTCATTGAGGGCATGTTATGTGCCCTGCGTTTGGCGTTCTTCTTCTTCTCTTGTTTGTACGCTGCATTCATATTGGCTAGCACCTGGAAGTGAAACACATATTTAGGCACAAAACAGAAGGGATGTTAAAAGAACAATACAAAAAATCTGAGCCGAATCATTTCCCTCCATATCTACCATATGTTAAATAACAGTTATGTAATGAGTTAACAAATCAAAGCAGATAAATGTATCTATTTGTGATTATTCTGTCCACAGGTTTGCTGTTGAATGACACATGGGTAATACTAGTGTTGACTCTGTATCCTAAATAATTAATATTTTCTTACACCTGAGGTTTCTGTGACAGAAAGGTGTAAGAATCAGGTTTCTGTCATGTAATACACATGACTGTGCACAACAGTCAACACAAACGTCACCATGAAGACATCATGTCCAACATGTTACGATACATGCCAAGCACCACGTCTGGGGCACATGAAAACATAAACAATGCAACAGCAAGCTTGGTTGAATGTAAGTTTACTATCAACTGTGGCCAGTCACAGAGGGAACAAAAACTGTTAAAGCTGCCCAGCCCTAATATAAGGTCATGTGACTATTGTCTTAAGACAGACTTAACGCCATCTCAAGTGACCTTTAAAGACGCAGCAGTGAGAAACATCGTTCCTCAGCTTTGCATGTATGTAAAGTTGCGCACATGTGAAAATCAAACAAAGAACGAACTCCAACACCTGCATTATTTTCATTCATGAGATAAAATAAATTAATGTGAATTACCAGCTGCTTAATGGAGTTCTGTTGCTCTTGCATTATTGTCATATATGTAGAGGCCTCCTCCTTTGTGGAATACATATCCTGCTCTTGTTCGTCATAATTCAGCAGGCTCAGTGTAGTCTAGAGGACAGGAAGGGACATGTAATAAGCAGACACCAACACGCTTAGTTAGGCTTCTTCCCTTAGTCTTACCTCATTAGGTAAATTAGCTTTCCTGTTGAACATGAGGGAGTAAGGGGTGAACTTGGTCGTAGGGTTGGTGGACGTCCTGAACAAAAACAGCACAGGGTCCAGAAAGTCGTCCCATTCCGCCTGCTTCTCTGTTACCATCTGCACAACAGCTTCCTTCAGTAAAGGACTCGTGCAGTCGTGGAGCGGGTTGAGCTGAGGTTGATCCAGTGGAGACACCTTCTGCACGATGCTCCACCTGTCGCACAGCAGCTTCGTAACCTGGAAAACATCCGTATATGCACTGACAAAACTGACCCACAGCAGTACCACAATCTCTGATCGGTTTATTTCAAATGAACTTTGTGATTCACAGCTCACCTCATCACAGAAGTCAGCATTCTGCATGCACACTATTGTTTTAGGGGCACCAAACCTAATTCAGCAGAGAACAGATTTAGTGCAATTTCAGGTTAAAAATATCTTAAAATTGAGGATATCAACATGCATTAAACTACAAGTAGTGGCCTAGATTTAGATCTCATTTCAACCCCAGTGACTATTCAAGGTTTTATGTATTTTACCTGTATATACATTTGGAGATGCATCTTGCAACAGAGAAAGCATCTGTCTTTTGCACTGGAAATGCTTCTGGCCATTTACTGAGGTAATCGATGAGGACTGTAACATGAGTGTTGCCTTGCTGTGTCTCTGGAAATGGTCCTGTTGGGGAAGAGAAAAACAAAACAGGTGTGAAACTAAGGAAATAAATTAAAAAACAGAAAAATGTTATATGTTGAATTAATTGAGGCAAAAACCTATAATGTCAATCCCAACAATATCCCAAGGTGTGTCCACTTTTATAGGCCGAACCGTCCTTGCCAGGTTTTTATTCCTCTCTGTGTTCTGACAGGTCTCACACACTTTAATCTGGAACAGGCAGGAAACAGTTATCATATTATCAGTGTAGTACCCTGTGATATTAACTGAGCCAAACAAAGATTTAAGTACCCAATCCACTACATCCTTGATGATCCCAAGCCAGTAGTACTTGCTCTGGATTCTGTGGACAGTCTTCTTTTGGCCCAGGTGATGGCCGATGTCGTTGAAGTGGCAGTCAAGAAAAATCTGCCTCTTCCTCTCAGCCTCAATCACCACCTCCCTCTTCTCCTCTTTCTTGGGTCCCACATAGTACAACTTGCCCTCTTGAATAAAAATATGAATGAAGGGGATGTGTGAGATATTTGACAATTATTGACAGTGTAAGCAAGGTTTAAAAACCCCCAGACAGAAGACTACTACTGAATGCAGACAAATGTGTAAGAGAGCGACTCCAGGCATACAGAAAGAACATGACACCATGCTCAGTTGAAAAATATTTGTACTTAACGTAGTCGTGTTTATATGAAAAGCTGGATATTTGATTGAATATAACTTTGGAGTTGCTGGAAGCATTTGAAGTTCATTCTTCAATTCGGCATATACTCAATTTACCGAACACAACGTATCTCCTGAAAATGTAAACTTTTAAAAGTAGTATAGATGTTTTTGCCATAACTCTTTGCCCCTAAGCAATATAACTTAGTTAGCACCAATAGCTAGTTTTAGAAGTTGAGAGTTAACTGATACAGAGTACTGGTTATGGTGAGCCACTAAGTCAATGAGCCGAATTTTCTACCGACTCAGTCAGATTCATAAAATATCTTTTGTTATGTCCTAGAAGGTTCACACTTTCTGACAACCCAGGGAAGTTTAAATTGGCAGTTTTGTGAATCGAAGTTCGTCATGTCAATAGACAGTAGAGCTCGAGGATAGCAATGCATACTCAGTGTTTGCCACTAGTAAATTCAAGTTTTAATATAACTCTTACCGTCAACGATAAACTTCTGGGCGTATCTTTTGAGATTCTTCTTTCGTAAAGGATTCATCGTCTGGGGCAAACAGCCTTTAGCCACTAAAGTGTAAATGTCACCGAGTTTATTGGAGCTGGATTCAACCACCTCCTCCTCAGCAACTTGCAACGACTCCACGCTTAACATTTCAGCTCAGACTTAAAAATTAGCACAAATAAGAGCAATTACACACCTCGATAAACATAAATATGCTGAATACCAATCGGCATATTTAGAAACAGCGCTGCTGCTGCTGCTGCTGGTAACGAAGACAAATCCACAACAAAATCACAAACAGGATGAAGACACAAAGCGTGAGTTGTGCTCTGCGTCTTCTTCTACTGTTGAATTTAGCCGGTAGATTTTTTTGCATTAGCGCCACTACTTGACAAACACAAGTACTTACTGCAAACGCTCCTTTAAAAAAGAATGGAACTAAACACAATAATAATGATAATAATAATAGTATTAAAAATAACAATTAATGTTGTGATGTAATGTTATTTCACTCATACTTCCAGTACACACTTTCAAAGTGTCTTGACAATCAAAGAAAAAAAAAACCTAATATTTTAAAAGATAAAATGAGAAAAAAACTGGAAACTGACTTGACAGTCAATGAAATGTAAATAAAATACTACTTTTAAATAAAATAATAATTAAAAAATGTGGAAACTGACTTGACACCTCCCTCATGTGGGCAGGCAAAACCTCCAGAAAACCTTTCAGGTCAGATTGGAGGAGTCCTTGGGAAGAACTACACAAGAGGGGCCATCTTCCAAGGCTTGAAGGTGTCTTGACAGTAAAATCATTTCAAATGATGACAATGTTTTGGAAATACAAGAAGGAAATCTTTGGAAGAAATACTCACATACAGCAATGTCATGAAGCTCCAGGGCGTCTTGATGATAACCAAAAGGCAATGATGTTGATATGAACAATAAAATAAAGAAAATAAAGAACTTATATGACACCTTCTAGTGTACAA
>NW_019525658.1:4303877-4304669 GCF_002814215.2 Seriola lalandi dorsalis
TCCAGAAAGACTTTAAAGTCATAATGGAGTCATTCTTGGGAAGAACTACACAAGAGGGGCCATCGTCCAAAGCTTCAAGGTGTCTTGACAGTAAAATCATTTCAAATGATGAAAATATTTTACAAAAACAAGAAGGAAATCTTTGGAAAACATAGTTAAGTGCGGCAATGTCCCAAAGTTCCAGGGCGTCTTGGCAATAAAAAAAAGGGAAATGATGTTGATATGAACAGTAAAAGGAGTAAAATAAATCAATCTTTTTGACACCTTCTAGTGTACAAGGATATCTTCACAACAACCTCTTCAGGTGAGGTTGGAGAAATCCTTGGCAAAAAACACACAAGAGGTGCCTTCTTCCAAGGCGTGAAGGTGTCTTGACAATCACAGAACAGAAAGGAAACCTAACATTTTAAAAAATGAAATAAGAGAAAAACTGGAAACTTACTTGACAGTCAATGAAATGTAAATAAAATATTACTTTTAAATAAAATAATGATTAAAAAAATAGAAACTGATTTGACACCTCCCTCATGTGGGCAGGAAAAACCTCCAGAAAACCCTTCAGGTCAGATTGGAGGAGTCCTTGGGAAGAACTACACAAGAGGGGCCATCTTCCAAGGCTTGAAGGTGTCTTGACAGTAAAATCATTTCAAATGATGAAAATATATTAGAAAAAAAAGCAGAAAATCTTGTAGGTTTTGTGAGAGAAAAAATGGAGAAAGTGAAAAAATAAGAAGAGCAATGCACTCCACCAATACCCTTCAGGTCACACACCATCACTTAACATTACAGTCA
>NW_019525658.1:4304878-4307024 GCF_002814215.2 Seriola lalandi dorsalis
GGTGCCTTCTTCCAAGGCGTGAAGGTGTCTTGACAATCAAAAAACAGAAAGGAAACCTAACATTTTAAAAAATAAAATGACAAAAAAACTCGAAACTGACTTGAAAGTCAATGAAATGTAAATAAAACATTACTTTTAAATAAAATAATAATTAAAAAATTTGGAAACTGACTTGACACCTCCCTCATGTGAGCAAGAAAAACCTCCAGAAAGACTTTAAAGTCATAATGGAGTCATTCTTGGGAAGAACTACACAAGAGGGGCCATCGTCCAAAGCTTCAAGGTGTCTTGACAGTAAAATCATTTCAAATGATGAAAATATTTTACAAAAACAAGAAGGAAATCTTTGGAAAACATAGTTAAGTGCGGCAATGTCCCAAAGTTCCAGGGCGTCTTGGCAATAACAAAAAGGGAAATGATGTTGATATGAACAGTAAAAGGAGTAAAATAAATCAATCTTTTTGACACCTTCTAGTGTACAAGGATATCTTCACAACAACCTCTTCAGGTGAGGTTGGAGAAATCCTTGGCAAAAAATACACAAGAGGTGCCTTCTTCCAAGGCGTGAAGGTGTCTTGACAATCAAAGAACGTAAAGGAAACCTAACATTTTAAAAAACAACAACAACAAAAAAAATAGAAACTGATTTGACACCTCCCTCATGTGGGCAGGAAAAACCTCCAAAAAACCTTTCAGGTCAGATTGGAGGAGTCCTTGGGAAGAACTACACAAGAGGGGCCATCTTCCAAGGCTTGAAGGTGTCTTGACAGTAAAATCATTTCAAATGATGACAATGTTTTGGAAATACAAGAAGGAAATCTTTGGAAGAAATACTCACGTACAGCAATGTCATGAAGCTCCAAGGCGTCTTGATAATAACCAAAAGGCAATGATGTTGATATGAACAATAAAATAAAGAAAATAAAGAACTTATATGACACCTTCTAGTGTACAAGGATATCTTCACAACAACCTCTTCAGGTGAGGTTGGAGAAATCCTTGGCAAAAAACACACAAGAGGTGCCTTCTTCCAAGGCGTGAAGGTGTCTTGACAATCAAAAAACAGAAAGGAAACCTAACATTTTAAAAAATAAAATGAGAAAAAAACTCGAAACTGACTTGAAAGTCAATGAAATGTAAATAAAATAATAATTAAAAAATTTGGAAACTGACTTGACACCTCCCTCATGTGAGCAAGAAAAACCTCCAGAAAGACTTTAAAGTCATAATGGAGTCATTCTTGGGAAGAACTACACAAGAGGGGCCATCGTCCAAAGCTTCAAGGTGTCTTGACAGTAAAATCATTTCAAATGATGACAATGTTTTGGAAATACAAGAAGGAAATCTTTGGAAGACATACTCACGTACAGCAATGTCATGAAGCTCCAAGGCGTCTTGATGATAACCAAAAGGCAATGATGTTGATATGAACAATAAAATAAAGAAAATAAAGAACTTATATGACACCTTCTAGTGTACAAGGATATCTTCACAACAAACTCTTCAGGTGAGGTTGGAGAAATCCTTGGCAAAAAATACACAAGAGGTGCCTTCTTCCAAGGCGTGAAGGTGTCTTGACAATCAAAGAACAGAAAGGAAACCTAACATTTTAAAAAATGAAATAAGAGTAAAACTGGAAACTGACTTGACAGTCAATGAAATGTAAATAAAATATTACTTTTAAATGAAATCAAAATTAAAAAATTTGGAAACTGACTTGACACCTCCCTCATGTGAGCAAGAAAAACCTCCAGAAAGACTTTAAAGTCATAATGGAGTCATTCTTGGGAAGAACTACACAAGAGGGGCCATCGTCCAAAGCTTCAAGGTGTCTTGACAGTAAAATCATTTCAAATGATGAAAATATTTTACAAAAACAAGAAGGAAATCTTTGGAAAACATAGTTAAGTGCGGCAACGTCACAAAGTTCGAGGGCGTCTTGGCAATAACAAAAAGGGAAATGATGTTGATATGAACAGTAAAAGAAGTACAATAAATCAATCTTTTTGACACCTTCTAGTGTACAAGGATATCTTCACAACAACCTCTTCAGGTGAGGTTGCAGAAATCCTTGGCAAAAAATACACAAGAGGTGCCTTCTTCCAAGGCGTGAAGGTGTCTTGACAATCAAAGAACAGAAAGGAAA